>NC_091432.1:50674143-50924143 GCF_964237555.1 Oryctolagus cuniculus | reverse complement strand
TTTCCTGCATGTTTCCCTGGGACACTTATATTTCATATATTTTTCTCTCTTTAGTATCTCTTGGCTTTGTTTCATATTTTCTATCTATATGCTATACTCACAAATTCCTTTTTCTTTAAATTCATCTTTTTATCCCACTGGTTGTGTGGTTGACTTTGGTTCTCTTTAGTTATTATACTTACTGTTTCCACTTGAACCTTTTACTGATTCCCTTGTTCTTGCTTTATATTTCTCACATTTCTCCCCATATCTCTTTAAGTGTATTTAGCTAGCTTATTTTATATTTTTGGATCATTAATTTCAATGTTTCTGCTTCAGGGGTTGTTCCGTTTGTCTTTCTTTATAGTAATTTCATCCTCAAATTTAGTTATTTTGATTAATAAATGGAGTTTCCCTTGTGCTGTCAATCAACCACTTTGGGTAATGTGTACTGGGGGAAAGTTCCAAGAGTTGTAAGGAGAAAGGGCAACGGATGGGCCCCCGGGCAGAAAGCCAGGGGTCCTCAAACCCACTGCTTGGGGCTTTGCTTGGAAATGTCTAGGTGAAGTGACGTGGAGAGGGAGTGGTCCCTAGGTTGAGCTGGGTTCAGTGTAGCTGTGAGTGTCTCAGGCTGCAGTACAGATCCAGCCTATTTTCCTCAACTCAGTCCCAGCAGGCTTTCTTTCCTGGTGGTTCAGCATTGGCCCGGCTGGGCTGTGCAGGTGCAGAAGGTGGTGTGTCCAAGGGCGGTGAAAGCAGAACTTCAATGTTTTGCTCCCATATCTCTGCTGGCGCCATTTTTGGCTGCCTTCAGCACCACGCAGCTGCCCCCCACCCCCTACAAGCCAGTTCCAGGCAACGTTCTGGGGTGGGAGTTCCTGTTCTGTTGTTTGTCCTTGGAGCTCACATTTTCCTCTTGACTTCTGCCAGTTTTTCTGTGCTAATGCTGGAGGAAGAAGAGAAAACTAGTCTACTATCTTGGCAGAAACCAGAATTTTCTGTTTCATCAAAATTTCCTATCATATCACACCTGATATCATCTCTACAAATGCAGTTTTCTCATTTGTTACATGGTCCTGTGGTTAAAAGCAAGGCTTCTGAAGTCAGATGATTTGAGTTGATTATTTGCCTTTCAGAAAGGAGTCTGCTTGTAGGGAGAGGAGAAGGGGGGAGAGCAGCAGCCAAAGCCCCTGGAGCAGCCTGGGTGATTCATGTATAAGACTTAAAGAAAGAGGGACAAAGAAAACAGTTCATGAGGCTCAGTTGCAAACAGTGCTGTGTGTAGGCCTGGGAGATGAAGAACGAGGGAGTACAGAGAAGGGTCTTTTTCTTATTTTCATACTTTTGATTTTGAGCTAACCTCCGAGTTATAGAAGAGTTGCAAGGGTAGTTCAAAGAGCTCCCGTGTACTGAGCTCAGCTCTCGGTTCAGAATCAATGTGTGCTTTTTCTAACCTGACCAGAGGCAACAGCAGAGCCCTTCCTAGCAGGCTTCACAGGGCATGCTGCCCTGCCAGATTTGCTGTACAGACAGCACCTCAGCCTCTGGAGAGAGTCTCCATGAGGACTCAGGACCCCACAGCCAGTCATGGTCTTTCACATGGGTATATTCCTCACCCAGGCTCCATCTTTCTGGGTCTCTATCTAAGGCCATAGACCAGGATCTTCTTCAGGCGTGTTCTCTAAACCTCTTTATGGGTTGTGCGTGCATTGAGCTGGGAACTTGAAGACTGTTTTCCTCACTCTGACTCAGCACCAAGCACTTTTTAAATCTTCTCCTTCTTATCCACCTCCTGGCCCTGGAGGTGCTGCTCTATCGGCCCCTGCCCAGAGTCCCACGAAGGGATCACAGTGGTCTCCAGTTTCAGCCTCTGGCTTTTACCACCCCAGTAAGTGATGAAAGGCCACTGTGGCTTGCACGTGGGTTGAGCATATCCTCCAAGGGTTCACGTGTTGGAGATTTGTCAGGTGGTGAAATGACAAATGGTGGGACCTTTAAGAGGTGAGGCATGGTGGGAGGTCAGTAGCTGGCCATGGGGCGCTGCTCTCAGGTGGAACTCATGGTCTCAGAGGGATGAGTTAGTTCTCACGGTAGTGAGTTAAGAGAGTGAGCCTGCCCGGTGGATCTCTCTGGCTTCTTATTTCACTTATGCAGTCTCTACAGCTATGCTCCAGTAAATGTGATGCCTTTTGTGTGAGGCCCTCACCAGAGCTGAGCAGAAGCTGGCGCCCTGCTTTTGCATCTCCAGAACCGTGAGCAAAAATACAGTTTTTTCTTCATGCATGATCCAATGTGAGGTATTTGTCACAGCAATGGAAAACTAAGTCAAAGGCTTTTACTCTAACTTTGGGGGCCTTGTTACTTTAAGTGGCTACTCCCTTCACCTGACAGCTCCATGCTCCCTTTCCCAGCTCAGCTAAGCTCCTGATGAAACCTTTCATCCAGCTGCCCCAGCTGCAGGCCAACTTCATGGCCATGCACCTGTGTAGGCTCACTCTGCACTCAGTGGTTTTAATTCTTTGCCATTGCTATTGTGAAATCTTCTTAATGAACAAGTGATTTAACATTTTCATTTTATACTGGGTGTACCAAATGATGTAGCTGGTCCTCCCCTAATGCTAACATCTTATATAATCTTTATCAAAACTAAGGTGTTATCATTGCAATAATGCTGTTAACTACAGGCTTTATTTGGATTTGTACCATTATTTTCCTACTAATTTTTTTTTTCTGTGCCAGAATACAGTCTAGGATGTCACATTGCATTTAGTGGTTATGTCTCTTCAGTCTCTAATTTGTGGTATTTTCTTCGTCTTTCTTTATCCTGGATCTTGAAACTTGAAAAGTTCTGGCCAGTTACTTTGTGGAACGTTCCTTGAACTGGCTTGGTCTTTTATTCTTGATGAGACTGAGGCTATGGGTTTTTGGAAAATGATGCTCCAGAAGTGAGATGGCCTCAGGACAGGATGTCAGGGATGCATGACCTTGACATGATTTATTACCCGGGCTTCTTGACCGGTCAATTAAGGTGGTGCGTGTATGAGCTTTTTCCAGTATGACATTACTATAGTTTCCTTTCTATATCCCATTATTACTGCTGAGTTAGTACGTTCAGCCCACACTCAGTGGGAGAAAAATGAAGTCCCCTCCCACACCTGCAGAAGAGAGGGGAATCAAACAATTTGGGAACAAATGTTAAAACCACCCCCGCCATAAATAAATATTTAGAGGAGACACATTAAGAATATTTTTCTTTAATGTTTTGCCTGCCGATTTCCACATTTATCAGTATCTTGCTTGCAGCAGTTCATATACAGTAGTTTTCTAATGGTGATCTTTTATTTCAGGAGAAGCCTTTTAAAAGTATAAGACTAACCCCATTGGTATATTGATTTGTTCTTTTTGCTGAACTCGTAAAGCCTTGAAGGCTGCCTTTTGCATCCAACCTGCACACTTCGTGTTCTCAATGAAACTTTGTTCAATTGAACTGAACTGAATTGCTTTTGTCAGCTGGTGCTTGAGGACAGCATCAGGCATGCCGGCCAGGCAGTAGTTCACATAGTGATACAGCTACTTCTGTGTCATCTAGGCACTTGCTGGAAATGCAAATGAAATGCAAATAGACCTACTGAGTCAGAAACTCTAGGAATAGGGCTCAGCAACCTGTGTTTTAAAAAGCTTTGCAGGTGATTCAGATGCTAGAGATTGAAACCACTCATATAAAGGATTCTTTCTTCTAGTTCTTTACAGGGATACATGTCCCATTGAGAACGTTTTCTTTCCTGTAGTCCTTAGTGAGTGTTGCATGGAAAGGTGAATGAAGCAAGTATTGATTTAAATCAATTTAATCAACATGTATGGAGCATCCACTCTGTGCTAGGCATTGTGCTATGTCCTGAAGCTGTCATCAACCTGACCTTGAGAAGTTCATAGCCTAGTGCATGAAACAGGTGTAAATACATAATTGAACTACATGTGAAATCCTTAATAAGAATTTGGCAAACATTCCATAAAAATATGGTCATAATGCCTATCATCTCTTGAGAACCTACCATATGCCAGATAGTTTTGTGTGCATTATGTTAATTACTTTCTACAAAATCTAGCAAGGGAGATACTAACCCCATTTTACAGATGCTGGAACTGAGTCTGTGAAAATGAGACAATTTTCTTAAATTACTAAGCTTGGAAATACCAGAAATGAGAGTTGAACCCTGTTCCTGCTGAACCCATGAAATCTGTTCTTATGGTCAGTCTTCCAGGCAGTGATTGATTCTGTCCAAGGTAGAGGGGATGTGGGGATGCAGTATGTGAGAGGAAATGGTATAAGAGGGAAAAGTGTACAGAAAATTCTAGGCAGAGGGAATCCCTTGAAAAAGAAAGTTTGGAGTCATGAAATGTGAAGCCTGTTGACTTAAGACAGGGGGCCCCAAAGAGGCTACCACAGGAGCATTGGGTGGTAATGGAAGGAACGAGACTGTAAAGGTGAGCTAAGCAGGGTGAGGAGGCAGCTTTTCTGCCTTGGGATCCTTCCCATGTCTCTTCCTGTTGGTTTCAGAGAGCCATTTGGCTATGGGAGAACCTAGGGGATCCGGGGCAAAAACTATATTCATATCTCTTTAGATGGAGCAGGTGTAGAAGGATGGCTGATAACATAGGCTTTGGCTATATATAGACTGGACTCAGATGCAACTCTTCTATATACTGTGTTCTTTTTTTTTTGTGGCATAAAGTTTTATTATGAAATCTTTATGTAGTTCTTCTTCTCATCCAGTTGTGTGATAAGGAAACAACCAAGACATTCATTTCAGTTTCTGCTGACCATCTGTTTAGAATAACACAACTACACACTTAATATTTAAATATTCTGTATTGTAACTAACAATTTACTACAAGATGTTGAAATTCTATTATGTACTAATTCATAGACCAGTTGTAAACTATTTCCTTACTTGACTTTCCTTCAATTTTAAATTGTGTATATATTTTTATTTATTTATTCATATGCAGTCATTGTTTTGGTATCCACAGGAGTTAGTTCCAGGATTCCCCAGGGAACCCCAAATCCATGAGTGCTTAAATTCCTTAAATAAAATGGTGTAGTGTTTGCATATAATCTATGCACATCCTACAGTATACTTTAAATCATGTTTAGATCACTTATAATATACATAATATATTACTAATATACTTATAGATTACTTATATATATATAATATTATATAAATAGGTATTATGCTCTATTGTTAGAATAATGACAAGAAAAAAGTCTGTACAAGTTTAATACAGATACATTATTTAAAAATTTTTTTTTTCTATCCATGGTTGGTTGAATCTGTGGCTGCTGAGTCTTCAGATATGGAAGTCTGGCAGTACTATACCCAGTATCATGCATCTATACAAAACCACTTACTTAAAAGCAATGACAATGTTGAGATTTTAATTATGTATTATATGAGGGTACTTCAAAAAGTTGAAGGGAAATGGAGTTAAATGGAGTTTAGTTGGCCCCATGGTTGACTTTGGCTGGGATGCCAGCATGCCACATGAGAATGCCTGGGTTCTAATTCTGGCTATGTTCCAGCTCCAGTTTCCTCTGAAGCAGCAGATGATGGCTTAAGTGATTGGATTTCTGACACCCACATGGGAGACATGGACTGAGTTCCTTGCACTTGGCTTCTGCTTGGCCCAGTCCTAGCCACTGTGGGCATTTTGGGAGTGATCCAGTGGATAGGCTGTCTCTCTCTGTATGTCTTTCAAATAAAATAAAATTAAAAAGTTTTTATTTTGGTGCAAAAATTTTTGGAATCCCTGTGTAGTTTTTCAAAATTATTATGTATTTTAATGAATTTTTTGAAGATTCCTTGTCTAAGCTGTTTATACTCATGAAAGAAAGATAGAATAATACAAAAATTAGAAAGATCATATATGGGACAATTTCTTAGTTCACTCTACTTGTGACTGACACTGTGCTAAGCGCTGAGAAAAAATACATAGATGACTATGACATGGACTATAACCAATAGGAGAAAGATACAAATAAAAATATATTCAATAAAAATTTAGAACTTCCCCAACACTTTCAGTACACCCGTATCTTCCTTTTACTCAGTAATTAAGAGATAGAGAAGGGAAGGGAAGGGAAGGGAAGGGAAGGGAAGGGAAGGGAAGGGAAGGGAAGGGAAGGGAAGGGAAGGGAAATGTGGGTGCCTGGGCCTTATCTTGATTTAACTTGAAGTCTAGTGCTCTTCAGACCACAGATATCCACACTTCCTTCCTTAGAGAGGCTGGAGTTGGGAAGTAGTCCCTCCACCTGTTCCTTGAGATGGGTTGCCCGGGCTAATGAATGATAAAAATGCAATGATGATGGGCCTATTTTATTTTATTATTTAAGGTATAGAAATTTCATGTATTTTATATATACAGATTTAGGAATGTAGTGATACTTCCTGCCCTATCCTCCCTCCCACCCATGTTCCCACCCTCTCTCCTCCTCCCTCTCTTATACCCTGTCTTGATTTGTACAATGATCTACTTTATGCTTACTTTATACTCATAAGATTAACCCTACACTAAGTAAAGAGTTCAATAAATAGCAGGAAGGAAAAAGCACTGTGTCTCAACGGTAGAGACAAGGGCTGTAAACAATCATTGGATCTCAAAATGTCAATTTCCTTCCTATACATAACGTTTTTGGTACTCTATTAGTTACCTCAGATCAGAGAAAACATGTAGTACTTGTTTTGGGGGGACTTACGTATTTCACTAAGTACAATGGTTTCCAATTGCATCCATTTTGTTGTAAAAGACAAGTCATTCTTTTTTATGACTGAGTAGTATTCCTTAGTGTATAGATACCATAATTTCTTTGCCCCATCACCAGTTGTTGGACATTTGGATTGATTCCATATCTGAGCTATTGTGAACTGAGCTGCAGTAAACATGGGGGCACAGATCACTTTTTCAATGCTGATTTCATTTCCCTTGAGTAATTTTAAATTGGTTGCTCTGTTAGCCTCATTTTCTTTTTTTGTAAAACAGACACTAATAATTGCAGCACTTACTGAGCATTTATGATATGTTGGATGCTTTCCTAACTAATTCACTCAAACTCATCCTTTTAATTGTCAAAACAACTTTTTGGAATCAGTAATCCCATTTTACAGAGTGGAAACAAAAATATGGAGAAGATAAGTTCATAGAAATATTAGGAGGAGCAGATGGGCTTCCAATGATGGCATCTCTCTCTGCAGCTCCACCACTCCATGTGTTCGCCTGTCTTAATTATGTGCTACAAAATTTAAATTAGATACTATATAAAAAATTGCCAAGCTCAGTGGTGCACCCAACAGCAAGAACTGGTAAACTGTAATGGTGAGCGACTATAACTCACAATTCCGTGTGGATCTGTGGGGGCTGGGAAATCAAATTTGCTGTCATCTTTTATTCTCTGCAAGGGTCCCTGCTGTAGGACTGTGTGTGGTTCTCTCTTGCCCCTTCTGCTCAAATGATGCTCCAACAGTCTTATCTTACCAGCTGTGGGTGAAACTGGGGTGTGAAATCTGAGGGACTGTAAAGAAAATGCAGTACTGTGATATGCGCCAAGAGTTAGGAGTTGCTGGTTGCTGGCCGAATGGTGTACCTATGCCTGTGTGACGCTGGGCAAGGGTCTTTGGCTACCTGCATCCCCTTATGAGAGAGGGAAAACTGACTGGGTCTTATTACATCTGTCCTTCTTATCACCTCAGTAAAGAAGATAGGTATCCAGGAGTGCTGTCGAGCCCAGGGTTCATTTCTCATGTTGAGTTTGGCTGTCCTTGTTGGAGATTTGTCCCTCAATGATTTGGGCAGATCTTTTCCCCTGGGTTATGTGCAGGCTCATTACACTTAATTGATGCTCAGTAGGCATTCTGGCAATTTTGAATCTCTCATCTTTGAGACCTATATGTAACCATATCAAGGAGGGTGAACTTACACTACAATAGTGCTGAATTTTGTATTTTGTAATTTTGGTTAATTCTGAAAACTGACCAAGCACATGAAAAGTGTAAAAGAATTCAAGAAGCATGTGAAACTCCTTAAGATGATCCGGTCCCAGGATTTCAACATACTGTTTTTCCCAACAAAATGCTAGAAGCCACTTTTTAAATCTTGTTTGAAAAAGAATAAAGAAATAATGGAATCAAATCAATGAACTTATTAGACATGCTCTTTATTCATGAAAGCAGCTTTTACAAAGACCTGTGCTATCAACCTTAGTCTGGAGTTACACTAAGTTCTTGGAAGAAATAATAGTAATGTTTATCCTCATGGTCCCTGCAACTCCAACTGCGACTGAAATACAGAGCAAGTGGCAATTCCTGGTATTGGGGACAGTTCATGAAATCTGACTGGTGCAGGATTCTGTTCTCCGTGTGGTGGCTGTGGACAGCTTGAGGGACTCACACTGGCTACAGTGTTTTCCTCCGTCTTGTCTGCGCCTTCCCAGATGGGGAGGCCCAGCCACTCCCCAGAGGTGGGTGGTGGTGGGAGTGATCTCACCCCATTTATCTCTTCAATATCAGCAATTTCTGTGTGTTCCTGACAGCAATGGATATCATGCTGGGTAATCCTCTTCCTGTTGTGATGGGACCTAAGCAATTACCAGTGAAGTATTCATGAAAGATCCAAGGGGAAAAGGTAGTTAATGACGCCTTTTATCAGACCTACCCACACAGGAGAAAGCACTTTGGAGAAAATATAGAGATTTTATTTTTTCTGTTTACAGGTATATCAGGAAAGTTGTGTTGTTTTTGAATGTGTGTGTGTGTGTGTGTATGTTTTAAAAGTCCTATTAGTATTTCTAACAAATTTCAGAGCAACCTCCCTCTTGTCCCAGAATCATGAGAGAATAAAAATTAATTGGTCTTCTGACTTCTCTTACATTTCGAGCTTTGCAGTTCTACTATCCCCTCTCCTCAGAGCACCCAGAGTGGTCTTTTAAAATATGAAAGAGGTTAAATCATATCTTTCCTTAAATAACCTTCAGTTGCATCCCACTGAAATCGGAATAAAATCCAAACCTGAGCCTCACCATGGACTCAATCAGACCCTACAGGATGTGGCTTCTGCTCACCTCTCTGCTTTCCCCTGGAACCAGCCTCGTCTGTATTCTCTTGCTGCTCTTCCTTCTGATCTTTGCACAGACTGAGCCTGTTTTGGTCTCAGAGCCTTGGGCCCTGCTGAGTCCATTACTTGGGAACGCAGAAATCAACTATCTAGTCACTCTGTTTCAATTTTTCTTTTTGAGTGTTTTCAAAGTATTTATCGCTCCCTGGACTTGACTTGTTTGTTCATTTGCCTGTGTTTGTCATTTTGCCTGTGTTTTGCTTCCTGAGAAATCTAAACTGTTTCACACACCGCAATATGGCCAGCACCTGGAAGACGATATGAACAGGTGTTCCCTGTATGGTATTTTAAAAATTTCTTGCTCTTTTATTTATTTGAAAGAGGGAGGGAAGGAGAGAGAGAGAGAGAATGAGAGAGGGAGAGTGAATGAGAGAGGGAGAATGAAAGAGGAATGAGAATGAGAATATCCTATCTGCTGGTTCACTTCCCAAATTCTCACCATGGCAGGTACTAGGCCAAGCCAAAGCTTGGAGCTGGGAATTCAGTCCATATCTCTCACATGGGTGGCAGAGACTCAGCTACTTGAGGCATCACCTGGGCCTCTCGGGGTCTGCATTAGCATAAGCTGGAATTGAGAGCAGAGCTGGGACTTGAACCCAGGCATTCTGATAGGGGATGCTGGCATCCTCAGCAGCATCTTAACTGCTATGCCAAAGCTCCACTCCTCCCTATGTGTTGGAATGATTCAATCAATTGATGAATATAAAACTTGGCTGCCACCATTTGCTATGCTTTTGTTTTGACAATTAAAAGAATGAGTTTGAGTGAATTAGTTAGGAAAGCATCACATTGTAAAGATTTGCTTGGAATCTTCGTTAGCACGATTGGTTGTGACCAGGATGGAGAACGTTGATGGTTAACTGCATTCTCTTTTTATGCTTGGGTTCCCCTATGCCTCTTTTGCACCCTAAGACACACATTTGTGGATGCTCTGGATTCATGAGCACAGAGGAAGCTGGGAAGAGCGTGAGAGTGGGTGACACTGAGGATTTTGGAGAGAGGGTTGATAGTGAGTATCCTGTTTTGCCTTGGGCCTACTACATGACTTCTGTATTTCAGTTTTATCATCTAAAAGATAGATCATAATAATATTTACCACATGAGGTTGTGAAGGTTGATAAGATGATATATATGCACACATTGTACCATCTACCATCTGATAAATGCTCAGATGTTAATTGGTGGTGTCATTAGTGATGATAATAATAAAGATAATATTCCTGGGTGCTCTGCTTACTCATAATTTATATTTTAATTTTAAGACATGTTTCTGAGAACTCCGTGTACAGCATTGTTTAGAAAACTCTAAATTACATCTTTTAATGCAAAGCACACAATGAAATCTACTTGCTTAGAGGAATTTGATACGTGGTTTTGAAAGTGGGTGTGCTATTAGAGAGAGTTTCCCAAATTTGAAAATTTCCACTCACTTTTCATCATTGGTTCTTCTCTCTAAAGGAAATAAACTGACAATGCCTTATTTGTAGGAAAAAGGAAAGAAAAATTTAGATTTTTGCACCTCAAGCTAGTCACTTAATATCCCATTTCAATTTAATTTTCTATCCTCATTTTTATCTTATTATGTTCGAATGCCAAACATCTATAACTACAATTATCCAAGCTGGGTTCTACTGTACTAGTACATGCAGTGCAGCAGGAAAGAACAAGTCTTTCCTTATCATTGTTTAATGGCAGGTGTGCCTTGGCTTCTAGGTCATTGACTACAGCTGTCGGCTGTCCTCACTCCATCCTGATGGCTCATCCCACTCACCTGGAGGGACTCTTCCTTGGGGCTCTTATAAAAATGCAAACTTTGTTGATGGGCCATGTACAAGGGTTGAAATATATTTAATTTACAAAGCAAATAGATTAGGCCCAGTTGTATATTTATCTTCAAATACTGCATCTAAAGTACTTAAAGTGATCCCTGGCAACAGTCGGCATTCACTAAATATTATTTGAATGAGTTAATGTTGAATCTAAAATTTGCTGCCATTTTAAAAGTTTAAACAGGAACCCAAACCAAGAAACCATGAGCCTGAAACTCCCTGCCCAGATAACCACTACTGCCCCCTTATGAATAATAGATAAATAAGGTTGGAAAAGTCAAACTAGACAGAAATAATTGTGGTAAAATGCTGCCGTTTCCCTTTGACCCTCATCCTGTCTCCCCAAAGATACTCACTGAAGTCAGTTTATTGAGCCCTATAACAAGGATTCACATGAGGGCAAATATGAATATGCAGGCTGCATAATTTATTTGAGGATCTACAAGCACAAAGGAGGAGAACATTTCAAGCCGGAGATCCCTGAACCCACATGAACCCCCAGCTGCCTCAGAAACATCCGGTTTGTTAATCTGAGAGATGTCATAGACATTTTCATTTCGTTGGTCTGGGCAGACCCAGGAATCAGTATTCCATCAAATTCTAAAGTTGAAGGATGTAACCCATTAAAGATCTACTAAAGCTTAAGGTGGTCCAGGTTTTATCTGTCTTTCCAAAATTATTATAATCTCCTAGTGGGTATGAAGTGGTATCTCATTGTGGTTTTGATTCATATTTCTCTAATTGTTGATGTCATGAACATACTTTTATGTGCTCACTGGCCATTAACACCAATCCCTCTTCATAGGTATTGGGGAAATCTGGTCTATTGTGGTAAAGCTCCATATCTCTGACTGGCAAGCTCTGACTACCAACCTGCTTCCATCTTACCCAGTTCTCTTAAGTGTTCCTTCCAGTTTCCCATCTTCTACCAAATTTGCTGGATTAGTTCCTTCCTTGTAGCAGGCAGGACTGTTGCATATTCTCAGTGAAGACCTCAATTTCTTACATCCAACTTAACATTTCTAGCTTTGACTACGGCTATTCCTATTCTGAATTGTTCTGCTGCAGATTTATGCAATACTGGAATTTCAAGTGTATCTGTTCATCAGGAATCTAATTTTGGAAAAACATCTGCTAATTCTCACAATGAGAGTATCTCTGCCTTCTGTGTCTTCCTCTATGTCTTGATCAGTCAGATCGGGGCCCACCTGTGGGCCTATGTCTCTTTTTGTACTATGGAGTTGGAGCGTCTTTAAGTTACCCTAGATTATTAGGCAGAAAAGGACAACATGTTGTTTTAGAGATACCTGAAAAGTTCTTTCTGTAGGTGACGTGGGATGCCACATTTATCATTATTAAATATAAGAGTATTTAAAAATTTTTGGAAAATGGAATTAAATTATAAGTTTATTTGGGTGCAAAAACTGAAATCCATGCAAATGATGAGACTTCGAAAGTTCACAAAAATGTGTATTATGAAAAAGCTATGCCTGGATTTCAAAATTATTTGGCTTCTAAGAAACTTGTCTTTTTTTTTTTAAAGATTTATTGTTTCTATGTGGGTGCAAACTGTTGAAATCTTTACTTAATATATGCTAAACTGATCTTCTGTATATAAAGAGAATTGAAAATGAATCTTGATGTGAATGGAAGGGGAGAGGGAGAGGGAAAGGGGAGGGTTGCGGATGGGAGGGAAGTTGTGTGTTGGGGGAGCCATTGTAATCCATAAGCTGTACTTTGGAAATTTATATTCATTAAATAAAAGTTAAAAAAAGCAACAACAACAACAAAAAGATTTATTTTATTTGAAATAATTACAGAGAGAGGTAGAGACAGAGAGGGAGGTCTTCCATCCGCTGGCTCACTCCCCAGATGGCCACAATTGCCGGAGTTGCACAGATCTGAAGCCAGGAGCCAGGAGTCTCTTCTGGGTCTCCCATGTAGGTGCAGGGGCCCAAAGACTTGGGCCATCTTGCACTGCTTTCCCAGGCCATAGCAGAGAGCTGGATCCAAAGAGGAGCAACCGGGATTAGAACTGGCATCCACATGGGATGCTGGTGCTCCAGACCAGGGCTTCAACCCGCTGTGCCACAGCGTCGGCCCCTAAACTTATCTTTTAACAACAATTACCTGTTTCCTCCTAGGGTCTGCATTAGCAGGAAGCAAGAATTGGAAGCAGAGCTAGGATTTGAATCCAAGCTCACCAATATGAGATGCAAGTACCCCAAGTGGAATCTTAACTGCTATGCTAAACATCCATTCCCCAAACTTAGCCTTTAATTACATTTTCCTTGAAGTTTTTGAAGTACCCTCATAAAGCTGCCAAAGTGTAAGCCCACACTTTTCCT
Source organism: Oryctolagus cuniculus (assembly GCF_964237555.1). NCBI lineage: Eukaryota > Metazoa > Chordata > Mammalia > Lagomorpha > Leporidae > Oryctolagus > Oryctolagus cuniculus. The sequence continues at coordinate 50,910,819 of NC_091432.1, read as the reverse complement.
CTTCTGTTGGACTCTCTGAGGACAGTTTCTGCTCAGGCTGCTTATTTACCAGGCAATAAGCAGGAGGGAAAATGAAGATGTCTCTGCCAGCTCAGGCACAGCAGACATGTGACATTCACACACAAGCTATCAAAATAAAAGAGGATGGTACTGGATGCTGTAGATCCTAGCAAGGGAGCATGTCCATACGCGACAGAGGAATGCGCTAGCCTAGGAGATTTTGAGTAGAGTGATGACACAAGGTGACCTATGTTGGAAAAGGACCAGTCTGATCACGGTGTTGGGCATTAACTGTTGGAGGGTCAATATGGGGAATCGGGGAGACCAGCTGGAGGCTACAACAGTTACTACAGTAAGTAACAGAGGCTAAGGATGACAGTGGCTGGCACCAGGGTGGTAGCCGCAGGGAAGTGAGAAGTAGTTGGAGGCAACTGAGCGGCTGCCTGCCTCTTAATGTACACAGACACCTGAAATTCACAAACCATCAGATCTACCCAGTTCACGTTTCTACTTCATCTCAGAAGTACTTTAACACAAGATCTCCTGAGACCTTCCTCTAAACGAGTTAAACAGAGTCTGGACAAGCGCAAAACATCTGGTACCCACTAATTCCCAAGTGGTTCAGATTGTTTTCATTCACAGTTTGCAGCTTTTGAGCTATGTTAGTGCAGGCCTGGGGGTGGTGCAGTTGAAAAGCAAGAGTTGGGAGGAGCATTTCTCACGCTGGCCTGCCCCTGGCCTGCCCTATGCCTTGGGTAGGCCCCAGCCTCCCTGCTATGGAATGAGGAAAGGGGAGGAGGTGCATTCTGAGCTTTCTCAAACCTCCAACAGCCTACAGTTCTCTCCATTCTTTTCTTTTAAAATTTTGTTTATTTGAGAGGAAGAAAGACACACACACACACACACAGAGAGAGAGAGAGAGAAACTTCCATTCTATGGTTGACTCCCCAAATAGCTGTATCAGCTAGCACCAGGCCATGTGGAAGGAGTGAAGTTTGGAGCTGGGAACTCAGTTCAGGTCTTCTATGTGGGCCCAACCACTTGAGCCATCACCACTGCTTCCCAGGGTGCACATTAGCAGGAAGCTGGAGTTGAGAGCCAGAGCCAGGTGTAAACTCAGGTATAGGCCACAGTTCTTAATTTGCTGGTGTCCAGGCTCTGTGGTAAGGATTCCAGAAAACACTTGGACTGGGATAACAGCTTCCTCTTATTTATTTCAATTCTGATTTTTAAAATGAGACCAACATCACTGAGAACTATATGCCAAGTTCAAGAGCAAAGGACTGCACTTAAAAAGTTTAGGCTTGGCAGCTTTGGCTCTATACTTTCTCGGAGAAGACTCCACTCAGTTCTACTTAGACCTTCAGAGGCAGCGAACTCTCTGGATTATAGAAAGCACTTTCCTGCACATTTCAGCTGGTGCAGTCTTGGTAGGACTCAGGGGTCTGTGATTCTTCTCTTAGGACATGCTGTGTACACTGCCAGGTTTTCCTTGACTATGACTAGAAATGATCTCGAAGAGCTTTGGTGGGCATTCTCTCCAATCTTTGCATACCACCCTCCCTTCCCCGACCCACCACAGAGTGAATGTTGTGTAGCTCTGAGGGGTGCTTACTGCTTCTTCCTGGGTTGTGTTTTTCTGAGGCTTCACAGGGCAGATGCACACAGCCTGGTGAGCTGAGGTCATCAGTGGTAAACGTTAAGGGATCCTTTTCCCCAAACATTGCTGTCCATTCCAAAAAGCAGGTACTATGGCTTGCATCAGAAAGTATCTTTGTAAATATAGTCTGTGCCTTGTGGAGGCCATGTTCCACAAGGGCAGAAGGTGAACTGTAGAGGCCTTCTTAGCTCTAAATGATGCACTTGTCTCTTAAACATGCCCAGGATTGGTTTTCAGTGGCAGTATAGCTGATCCGGAACTTACTGAAGTCATGTACCGCTTAACAATTAGGATGCTTTCTGCGAAATGCGTTGTTACGCAATTTTGTCACTGTGTGGACATTATAGGGTGTGCTTACACAGACCTGGAAGCAACTACAGGCTACTCCCTGTAACTATACTGAACACCTGGCCTCTATGGTATATGTGATTGTACTAAATGCCATAGGCAATTATAACACAGGAATAAGTATTTGTGTAAATAAACATTTCAAACAGGGTTGTTTACTACAAAGATATGAGTAACGTGTTGTACTATGCTACAACATCATGATGTCTGTGACATCAATATCTGATAGGAACTTTCCAGTTTTGTTATAATCTTACAGGACCACTGTTATGCAGCATGTTGTCGACTGAAATGCTCTAGGGTGTGAGACATAGTTAGAAGGCCAGGAAATAGGGTGAGACAAACTCTATAACATTTCCCCTTGGTGGTTTAATAGTTAGACTTCCCCAGAGTTCACAGGCTACTTTGCCACCCAGACTCAGAGCCAGCCTGCAACCTACTACAGGCTAACATTTAAAGAGCACTTAACATGTGTAACACTTAACCTGCATTACCCTACTTACCCAGCCCTGTGAGGCAGGTGTTATTTTTTCAGTACAGATGAGGAAGCTAAGTTCTATAAGTATAAATAAAGTTTTTCAGCTAGTAAGTGGCAGGGCATGGATGGTCCAATTCTTAATCACTTTACTGTATTGACACCCTCAGCTCATGTATCACCTAAACAAAGGCAGCTGCCTCCCTGCTCTTCCACATGGGTTCATTCTGCAGAGATGGGGCCAGGGACCACACTCAAGAGTAAAGTCAGTTAATGGAAGGGTTGGAAGAATTTCAAACCAAGTTTGAAGCTTTTTGGGCAATGAAATTCTATTTTCCAATAATGTTTACCTATTACTGAGCAAATCTTTTTTTATAATTAAAAAATCCTCTCTATGCTAAGTTCTCTCATTTTCATTGCTAATTTTGTGTATTTATATTCTTTATTTTATTCAGGAATAAATATCAGTGATGTATCTATTGTATTATTATTTTCCCCCAAAGAAATAGCTGCTGCATTTATTTAAATTATCAGAAAGCATTTATCACTCCTATATATATCCTTTTATTTAACCATTATACTATAGCCATTTATTGAGTGCCCAACATAGACTAAGAATTGTGCTGAGTTTCAAGAGCCAAAAAGTAACGAAACATAAGAAATGTCTACTGACATGAAGCTTATACTCTAGCAGGTTGTAATAAAGAAAGGATATTGGGGGTTAAATTTGTGCTAGTCTCAGTCATGTACTTTACACACATTACCTCACTGCCTTCACACCACCCCCATAAAGTAGATGTGATTGCTATGTACATAGGGAGGGCACTGAGTTTAGTAACATTCCCAAGATTACCTAGCTAGAACAAAGAAGAACAATCCAGGTTCTCAGAGTGCTTGTATTTGGTACCATCCTAAAACATTGTAAGGAATGCAAAGGTGAACCAGACTTAGGTCCTTCAAGAAACTTATGGTCTAAAAGAGGATGGAAGATAAATTTACATTTACAGCACAGGTAGACACAAGGTCGGGTAAGTACTGAAGAGGGAAAGTCATGTCTAACTGAACATTTCAGGGAGTTTTCATGGAAGAAGTGACATTTGTTTCAGGTTTCAACATGAACAAATGAAGAAGGAATAAGGAGAGCATTAGTTAAGGCGCAGAAAGTGGGAAGCAGAGAATACAGGCCAGTTTGAAACTTGGAGATCACCCAAGAATTAGTGGCAATGGAGGTTATAGAGCTGAACAAAGCTACAAAACTCCTAAACAAATTATTGGGGAGGGACCCTCTTTTCTGTAGAAGATACATTCCAAGGCCTCGAGTACATACCTAAAATTGCAGATAGTACCATGCATTTTTCTATAGGGAATTTCAAATGTTCATTTAGAGTAAGCTTGTTATGGCTTCCCTTGGGTGTATCCAAATAGCCAGCGTCAGTTCTCTTGTGTTTGGGGGCCATTTTTAAGTGAAATCAGCAGTACCTGGGCACAGGCACTGAGACTGCACAAGAGTTGATCCAAGACGGCTAAGGGGTGGGCAGCCGGGGGTACAGATACGCTGGGCACAGAGATGGTCCGCATCCCAGGAGGGAGGGAGGATGCAGCATGGGATTTCATCACACTATGCGGAAGAGTTTGCAGCTTAAAACCTGTCGCTCCCCCATTCGCGGAGGAATGACACCAGACCCTGCGCTGTTCTTTTGTCTGCTCGGCCCTTCCCGGGTTTGCTGCTTGTCCTTCCTGGGTTGGCTCCACGGAGGTGGAGGGGCGGCACTCCCTGCCACTTTCCCCGCTTCCGCGGAGGAGCGGCACACCGCTGGCCGGCTCTCTCGAGGGCTGCTCAGATGTTCCTCAGATGTTCTTGGCGCATGTTGTCTCTCTCCTCCTTTATAGTCCTCTTCCACCAATCCCAACTCTGCTGCCCACACGCCTAGCACACTGCTCTCCTCCAATCAGGAGCAGGATCAGCTCCTGCAGCTTATCAGTCAAATTGGTGAGAGGCAGCTGCGTAGAAGTTTACTCCTCCCCAGCGCCATATTGTGGGAGAGCAGATGCATAGAATAAGTCTTAATTCCAGTAACAGTCTAGTCTCAGTTGCTCCCCACAAAAACCCATGAGTTGTTTACTTCTGGAACTTCCAATTTAATATTTTCAGACCCCAGTGGACCTCAGGTAACTGAAATTGCAGAAAACAAAACAGCAGGCAAGAGGTGACTTCTGTAATGGCAAACTGGGGTCGACAGCACAGTGAAGCCATTACTGCTAGCTTACTGCAGGGATCTACTCTTCAAGCATTTGGACATTTATTATATAATTATATCTGATATCTGAATCACATTTTGTGAAAATGGTTATATATTTTAGACTTAAAAAAAGTCTCTTTAGTAATGTGGGTGTGTAATAACACATTCCTTGAGAATAGCTACCCTAAATGAGCAACAAATATCACATGCATAGTGAAGTGCTAACATAGGTTTCTCATTTTTTTGGACAGTATTCTGCTCAAATACACCTGAATGTTAAAACAGTTTTCACTGATAGTGAATCATTAAGCAATGATTATAAATTGTGAGTGACAGAACTTTGAGAACATTGTTTCAACTTTTCATGGAGAGGGGAATATGATAATAATTTCCATGTCCCTTACCCCAAGGGTTTCCTACACAGTCCTTAAAAATTATGTTTTTGGTTGAGAAATGCTACAATTACCCCAATAAAATAAAGGATACTAAAAAGATCATTATTCTTCACATTTTTCAAAAAATTCTAGCTGTTGCAGAAACATACACATACACACACACACATTAGCAAAGAAAAACATAGGATACTTGGAAAACTTTTGTTAATTAACTAAAGCATCACACAAATTAATAAAATAAAAAGAATACTATGTATAATATTTATGTATATTTATTAATACTCTGTATTAATAAAAGGAATACTATGTATAATATTGAAATATATTTCTTATACATCAAAAAAAGTAGTGAAAAGGGATACCATTCATAAGAGCATGAGAACCTTTCAGAAGACTTGAAATATATTTAAAAGAATAATTTTTCAGGCTTGCATATGAATAAAACTACAAAACTTTACTTAGCAGCATAACAAAAACCTTGAGGAAATGGATGTGAAATAATACCCATGTGCCTCACTGGAAAGATTTAGTAGGAAAAGATGTCAACCCTTTCCAGATTAGTCTATAAGCTTAAAATTTTTTTTTTTTTGACAGGCAGAGTGGATAGTGAGAGAGAGACAGAAAGAAAGGTCTTCCTTTTGCCGTTGGTTCACCCTCCAATGGCCTCCACAGCTGGCACACTGCGCTGATCCGATAGCAGGAGCCAGGTACTTCTCCTGGTCTCCCTTGGGGTGCAGGGACCAAGGACTTGGGCCATCCTCCACTGCACTCTCTGGCCACAGCAGAGAGCTGGCCTGGAAGAGGGGCAACTGGGAAAGAATCCGGCGCCCCGACCGGGACTAGAACCTGGTGTGCCAGTGCCGCAGGCGGAGGATTAGCCTACTGAGCCACGGCGCCGGCCCTTAAATTGTTTAAGTACAAATGCTGAAAAGAAAGTTTTCTTTCTGAAACTTGGTCAAATTATCTTGCAACTTGAAGCATTTTTTGAATACTAAGTAAATTGTGAAAACTACAAATGACAATGGTAAACTTTGACTTCTAAGAGTTAAGTATGATGATGTCATAGTAGTTTCTTATGTATTAATGAATAGATGGATCAAATAGATTCCCAGAAGCATACCCAAGTATATGGAATAACTTATTGTATGATAAAAATGACTTTTATAGTCTGGGGTAGATCTTTCAGTAAATAGTCCAGTATTAAATGTTGGTATAGGGCCGGCACCGTGGTTCACTGGATTAATCCTCCGCCTGGGTGCTAGGTTCTAGTCCCGGTTGCTCCTCTTCCAGTCCAGCCTCTGCTGTAGCCCGGAAAGGCAGTGGAGGATGGCCCAAGTGTTTGGGCCCTGCACCCGCATGGGAGACCAGGAAGAAGCACTTGGCTCCTGGCTTCGGATCTGCGCAGCGTGCCAGCCACAACACGCCAGAAGTGGCGGCCATTTGAGGGGTGAACCAACAGAAGGAAGACCTACCTGATAAAAAATAAATAAATAAAAATAAAATGTTGATATAACTGCCAATTATTTTTGAAAAAAAAAATAGGGCTCCATTAGATAATTGTCTTTTTTTTTTCTGACTTGTGCCATTTTTGGAGTGTCTGATAAAGCATGAAGCTGATGATATACTTTTTTCTTAAATATTTTATTTATTTATTTGAGAAAAAGAAAAAGTTAGAGGGAAATACAGAAAGGTCTTCCATCTGCTGGTTCATGCCCCAAATGGCTGCAATGGCAGGAACTAGGCTGATCCAAAGCTGGGAGCCAGGAACTTCAGGTCTCCCATTTGGGCGCAGGGGCCCAAGCACCTGAGCCATCTTCCACTGCTTTCCCAGGCCACAGCAGAGAGCTGGATCAGAAGAGGAGCAGCTGGGACTGTAACCTGTGCCCATATGGGATGCCTGTGCACCAAAGTGCTGCCCCCAGTGATAAACTATTTTTTTTAAGATTTATTTATTCATTTAAAAGTCAGAGTTACACAGGGAGAGAAGGAGAGGCAGAGAGAGAGAGAAAGAGAGAGAGAGAAAGAGAGAGAGAGAGAAAGAAAGAGAGTGTGTGTGTCTTGCATCCACTGGTTCACTCCCCAGTTGGCAGAGAGCTGGATCAGAAGTGGAGCAGCCAGGACTCAAACCAGCACCCATAAGGGATGCCAGCACTGCAGGCAGCGGCTTTACCAGCTATGCCACAGCACCAGACCCAACCCAGTGATATACTTTTATGAGGACCCAGACATAGGGCTACGTCTAAGGAAAGGGTTGGTAACATCAGAGGGGAGTTATCATTAAAACCCATTCTGGCAGGGCCTGCGCTTGCAGTAACCCGCGTGCAGCATTCCCCAGCACCAGGCTAGAAGCCAAGCCGAGCCGGGGTCCCAGGTGTCCCCAGTATTCCCTACAGCGCCAAGTGGCACCCAGATTTCCCGTGCTTTTTGTAGCAGTCGGTGCTGCTGGCTCAGATTCCCTGCACCCGCTCTTGTGATCTGAAATTTGCACTGGGTTCAGTCGCACGTCATTTTCTCGGAAGTGAATGGAAATTGGCCCCAAGTGAAAGCATAGCATATGTCTCCAACTTGCCCTGCAGAACAATGACCTATACAGGATATTTTCCAAATATGGCAACGTTGTAAATGTTACTATAATGAAAGATAAAGATACGAGGAAGAGCAAAGGGGTTGCATTCATTTTGTGTTCGGATAAAGACTCTACAAAAACCTGCACCAGGGTGGTAGACGACCAACAGTTATTTGGTAGAGTGATAAAAGCAAGGATTGCTATCAACAATGGAAGAGCAGTTGAATTCATCCGAAGACGAAACTACTGTGATGAATCCAAGTGGTAGGAATGTGGGGAAAGTGGACACTTAAATTATGCCTGTACCAGAAGTATGCTGGAGAACGCGAACCTCCAAAGAAAAAAGAAGAAAAAAAAAAAAGAGCAAGAGAGAGCAAGTTCCTGAACCAGAAGAAGAAATTGAGGAAGTAGAAGAAAGTGAAGATGGAGGGGAAGGCCCTACTCTGGACAGTCTGTCAGCCAGGCTGTAGCCTTCCCGCAAGCCAAAATTGAAGACCAACAGAGAAAAGGGAGACCAGAACAGGGGGCCCCTCAGCATCGGATGACTGAGGACGGCCAAGGATAAAGAAAAGCACACATTTCAATATGAGGAAGAGCTCAGTGACTGAAATTACATTTACTGTGTAAATGTCCCTAAAATATAAAAGTCTTGGAGCATAAAGTTCAGCTTAGGACTAAGGTTAGTTTTAGAATTTCAGCATAAACACACTTACTACCAAACAGTTTGTTACTAGAAAATAGTTCATAGAAAATGTAGAAATAAATAAAGCATTAGGTTTCATCTTGCCTTAGCACAGTACAGTTCGAGCATCCCTAATCTGAAATCCTAAACACTCCATATCTGAAGCTTTGCAGTGCCAACACAGTGTCTCAAGTAGGACGTCGTGACAATGTTGTTACACATCCTGTGTAAAGTTACCTTCAGGCTATGTACATAACGTTTATATAAAACATAAATGCAGTTCATATTTAGACTTGGTTCCCATTCCTGTGATATCTCATTATGTTTGTGCAACAATGCAAAATACTTCTGGTCCCAAGCATTTCAGATAAGGGATATGCAACCTGTACTAAAAATCAGAACTTGCTAGTAATAACCGGAAAAGAACTAATTTTAGTAAAAATAAGAAAGTATTAGAATAATACTGTAGTCATCCCATGAGAAAAAGGTATTAAGGTGATTTATTTGAGATGTTCATTACAAAACTTTACTAGTGTCTGATTGGTTTACATGGCTTTCAAAATTTAATCTTCAAAAACAAATACTTCGTAAAATGTTAATAAACTTTTTCGAGAGAAAAAAACATTCTGGATGATCTGACATTAGCACTCTGGCTTTGTGAATGTCATTGATGAATAGCCTTGGTAGTCTGACTGATATTGCCTGTATCAGTGGTATACAAATGCTGGTGTCCACTATTAGGGAATTTCCACCCTGTAGCAGAATGAAGAAAGTAGGAAAAATACAAAACTTATTAAATATAATATACTATCATTTTCTAGAACTTGAATAGCTATTTCTCAAAAGAAGACATAGAAACGGCCAAGAAGTACATGAAAAAATGCTCAGCATCACTAATCATCAATAAAATGAAAATTAAAACCACAATGATATGTCACCTCACAGCTTTTAGAATGGCTGTTATCAAACAAATGAAAGATAAGTGTTGGCAAAGGTGTGGCCAGCGCCACGGCTCACTAGGCTAATCCTCCACCTTGCGGCGCCGGCACACCGGGTTCTAGTCCCGGTTGGGGTGCCGGATTCTGTCCCGGTTGCCCCTCTTCCAGGCCAGCCCTCTGCTGTGGCCAGGGAGTGCAGTGGAGGATGGCCCAGGTGCTTGGGCCCTGCACCCCATGGGAGACCAGGAAAAGCACCTGGCTCCTGGCTCCTGCCATCGGATCAGCGCGGTGCGCCGGCCGCGGCGGCCATTGGAGGGTGAACCAGCGGCAAAGGAAGACCTTTCTCTCTGTCTCTCTCTCTCACTGTCTACTCTGCCTGTCAAAAAAAAAAAAAAAAAAAAAGTGTGGATAAAAGGAACCCTAGTACACTGTTGCAGGAAATTTAAATTAAAATAGCTATTATGGAAAATAATATGGAGAGTTCCTCAAAAAATTTAAAATTGAACTATCATGTGGTCCATCTATCCCACTGCTGGTTATACAGCCAATGGAAATAAAACCAGTAGGTCAAAGAGTTATCTACACTCCTGTATTTATTGCAGCATTGTTCACAACAGCCAAGATATGGAATAAAGTTAAATGTCCACTGAAAGATGAAGGAATAATAAAAGGTGGGCCGGCACTGCAGCTCACTAGACTAATCCTCTGACTGTGGTGCCGGCATCCCAGGTTCTAATCCTGGTTGGGGTGCCAGATTCTGTCCCAGTTGCTTCTCTTCCAGTCCAGCTCTATGCTGTGGCCCAGGAGGGCAGTGGAGGATGGCCCAAGTGCTTGGGTCCTGCACCCACATGGGAGACCAGGAAGAAGCACTTGGCTCCTGGCTTCGGATCAGCGCAGTGCGCCGGCCACAACGTGCCAGCTGTAGCAGCCACTTGGGGGTGAACCAACGGAAAAAGGAAGACCTTTCTCTTGGTCTCTCTCTCTCTCACTGTCTAACTCTGCCTGTCAAAAAAAATAAAAAATAAAAATAAATAAAAAATAAAAAAAAATGGAAAAGGAAGACCTTTCTTTCTGTCTCTCTTTCTCACTGTCACTCTGCCTGTCAAAAAATAAAATAAATAAAAGGTGGTGAGATATATATATATATATAAATTTTATATATATCACAATGGGATATTATTAAGCCCTTACAAAGAAATGCTTTAATTTGCAACACGTGGATGAACTTGGAGTACATTAGGTTATGTGTGAAATAAGCCAGGAATGTAGATATTAATACTATATGATCTCAATTACATATGGAATGTAAACAAGTGGAACTCACAGACACAGAAAAAACTGGTGGTTACCAGAGTTTGGGGTGGGAGAACTGGAAAGATATTGGTCAAAAGACATAAAAATATCAGATAGAAGGAATAAATTAAAGAGATCTACTATAAATCATAGTGACTATAGTTAATAGCAATATATTATATAATGGAAACTATCTAAGTAGATTTTAAGTCTTTTTACCACAAACATATAAGTACATGAGATATTATATTTGTTAAATAGCTTGGTTAAACCATTTGATAATGTTTACATATATCAAAATATCATGTTGTAGACCATAAATACTTGTATATACAATTTTTACTTGTCTATTAAAAATAAATTTAAGAAATTATCCATTTCCTGAAGATTTTATTTATCTTAGATTTTGATATTAAAAAATGTTCTGTGACAAGGATGAATTTGGTATTTGGTTGTGTTTCTTTGAAATTAAATATTAACGTAATAAGATGACACATGTACTTACTTATTTGTGGAAGCTAGAAAAAATTTGATCTCATTGAAGTAGAGAGAAGAATAGTGATTATCAGCGGCTGGGAGATTTGGAAGTGGAGGGTGGAGAGAGGGTGGGCAAAGGATGTGGGGGAGCATTTGAATAGGAGGAATAACCTCTATTGTTCTATAGCACAGTAGGGTGACTATGCTTGTCAATAATTAATTTTATCTCAAAATAGTAGGGTTTTGAATGTTCTTAACTCAAAAAATGATAAATGTTTCCAGTGATGGATATGTAACTTAACCTAATATGATCCTTATACCTTGTATACATGTATAGAAGTATCACAATATACCCCTTAAATCTAGACACTTATTATCTGTCAATTAAAATTTTTTTGAGTTGGAAAATCAGATAGTTGAAAACATGATGTCAGTTTTTTCAATTTGTTTTTATTTTACTGGCATAAACTCTCAAGTTTATGTAACACCATACAAGACATGTTGAACGGAGCTTCTCGATATGGGCCGCAGAATCAAAAATTCTCAGAACATTCCAAATCTGGTAACCAATTACAAGCCCTCTGCTAGGTCATCTTCTCCTCAACTTTTCCTGCAGGGGCATCCAATATCTTATTGAATAGGGACCTTATCACTCCTTACAAAGCATCCTGGTCCATTTGTAGACATTTCCACCTGGGACATTTCCCTGCGGGACAGCAAAGGGCATGACTTCTTTCTTTTAGAAGACAGCCCTTAACGTACTTAAAGATAACAGTCATATCCTTCTCCATGTACTATCACATCCTCTCATTTCCTTCAGCAAACTGTTATCTGCCAGTGGTGATCCGTGTGGATACAAACACCAGCAAGCTTTGGTTATTTGGTAATCACATCATATAGCTTTTGTATACTGAGCTTGCAGTAATTAAAACAATTTAAGCTTATATGCCCCCTCCTCAGTGGGTTCTATTTGTCTGGATTTCATGTCTGTCTATGAACAGTTGCCTTTTTGAATCTTTTGAGAACTTCATACATATCTCTGTCAGGTTGGTAAGCACTCTATTTCATCCAACTATCTGGCTTCCCCCCTATCTTTTTGGCACCTGCAGATTTTGGTGAGTATACTATCTGAATTTATTTAAGATGCTGGGGAAATATTAAATAGGTTAGGGCCAAGGACAGAACCCTATCACTAAGGATTACCATAAACTCTGGACTTTTTTTTTTTTTAAGATTTATTTTGTTTATTTGAAAGACAGAGTTACAGAGAGAGGTGGAGACAGAGAGAGAGAGGTCTTCCATCTGCAGGTTCACTCCCCAGATGGCTGCAGTGGCTGGAGCTGAGCCAATCTGGAGCCAGGAGCCAGGAGCTTCTTCTGGGTCTCCCACATGGGTGCAGGGGCCCAAGCACTTGGGCCATCTTCCACTGCTTTTCCAGTAGAAAAGGCCGTAGCAGAGAGCTGGATACGAAAAGAAGCAGCCAGGACTAGAACTGGCACTCATATGGGGTGCCAGCGCTTCAGGCCAGGGCTTTAACCCACTGCACCACAGCACCAGCCCCACTCTAGACTTTTAAAATAAGTTTTTATTTATATGAGAGGTAGACAGATAAAGACACACACACACACACAGCCCACTCCCATACTGTGACTCACTCCCCAAAATGCCTTCAAAAAATTGGGCTGGGCAGGGCCAAAATCAAGAATTAGGAACTCAGTCCAGGTATGCCATGTGCTTGGCAGGAACCCAATCATGTGAGTCATTACTACTGCTTGTAGTATTAGCAGGAAACTGGAGTCAGGAGATGCTAGAGAAACTGGAATCAGAAGTGGAGTCTGGTATTCAACATGGAATATAAGCATCTTTTAAAAGAGTTTTAAATTTATTTTCATTTGTATTAGAGAGAGAGAGAGAGAGAGAGAAAGAAATCTTCTAGATGCTGGTTCACTCATCAAATGCTGCAACAACCAGAGCTGGGCCAGGCTGAAACCTGGAGCCCAGAACTGAGTCCAGGTCTAAAATGGGTGACAGGTTCCCAAGTGCTTGTGCCATCGCCTGCCTCCTCCTAGGGTGCACGTTAACAAGGAGCTGGATCAGGAGCAAAGTAGTTGAGACTCAAACAGGGCACTCCAATAGAGGATGCAGGAATCCCAATTGGTGAGTTACCAGTGGGCCAAATGCCCACTCCAGGGTGCAGATGTTTTAATCTTCGGGTCAAATGCTTGCATCCAGACTTATATTTAAAAATGATAGTGCCAGTCACAAGTTCTGTCTTCAGTTATCTTTACTTGTTGGCATAAAACAATAGTCAATGGGGCTAAAGCATCCACTAGAGAATTTTATCTAACAGTCATTACCATTTTCAATATAGATGTTTAATCAATTGTAGACCAAATTCCCAGTGTTCCTTGATTGATGGCAATCACAATATATTTTGTCAAACAACTGAAAATAAGATATACCTGGTTTACTGAAAGCTCAATGAGAAAAAGACACAGGATTTGATACTATTTGTCTGTGAGACCTAGCCATTGTCACTTATCTTCTGTTTCAAAACCATTAGCTTAATAATCAGCCATTGTTTTTCTTAATGATAACTAGCCTCTAGTGTCTATATCTGCTTCCTTCTTTTTATGAAAACCAGTGCAAGGATTCATGCATTCATTTGTTTATTCAGTGAATATTTATTCAGTGCCTGTTATATGCCAGGTACTCTTCATGGTGCAGGCATACAAGGGTTCTCATTGTATTCAGTCATCTTATCTCTAAGCATCTTTACTTTCTGTTATTACTTTTTTCATAGTTTTTCAAGACATCCTGGGAGGAAGTGGTCTTGTCCACATATTCTGGGCTAAGAGGCTGATCATTACTTCCTGGGGGATTACAGCTGTATTTTTCCCTATGCCTTGTGCTCACATTCATCCTTTCTCTTTTCTCTCAAATTATATATATATATATATATATATATATATATACACATACATACACATAATATGTATGCTATTATATATGTTATTATATATATTGTATATATATACATATTATATATATATATAACTCTCCATCCTTAACTCTTCCCAGGCTTGGGTATTCTCCTTTCAAAGAAAAAAAATATGTGAATTAGGGCTAATTCAGTAAACTTTGCTGGAGTTGGCAAGTGATCTCTGAGGATTACATACTTGCTGGAAATGGTGGTATGTGTGTTTGGGGTTAGGGGGTATCCTGGATTGAATATTGTAAGTTGTCAGGCACCAGCTACTGTTCGTTTATTCTTCAACTGGGGATAGGAGAAAGAGAATGGGAGCTGTCTTATAAGTGGAGAGGGCCAAAGCTGATGAAGCCAGAATAATTTCTCCCCATTAATTCTTAGCATCATCAACTATCTCCCTTGGTTCTCTACAACTGATGCTCTTTAAATAACACTTAACAGGATAAACATTTTCCTCCCTGCGGTAGCATGTGGTTAGGAATAATAGTAATTTACATTACTTGAATCCAAGCAATTAACTCTCCAGTATTTCATAAGACTGCAATTATTCTCTAAGTAGGAACCCTTCAGCCTACTGATAGAAGAGGTGAGCTTTGCATACCTGCACATGCTTCCGCACCAGCTGGGATGAGGGACTTTGGTTTGTTCCTTATGCTCAGACTGATGCACTGGATGGTGTGGCTTAGGCTGACTCCACCTTTAGCTCTGGGTAACTTGTGATGACAGCCACATGTTAACAGTGAGGATCTGGGGAGAATGGCTGACTTGTCATGCCTGGATTTCACCAACGTTTGCAACTTCCTGAAAAGAGAAACTGCCTTCCTGGAAGGGCTTTTTGAATTCTTAAGTCCCGAGTCTTCTCACTGGAATAAAATCCACACCTGAGCAGGTGTGTGCATGTGCTCACACACACACACACACACACACTGTGCACACACATACATACCCCAGAACTGTGGGGCCTGGAGAGCACCACTCATAATGCAACCAAGTCTGGGTGCTTTTTAAAAGTCTATTTCTTGCTTATAAATAAATGGTAATTTGTTTAAAAGCATCATTACACACAGTGTTCAGTCAGATCCCATGCATTCGATTATTTTAAATAAATGGACCATAAATGGAACAAGTTCTTTCTAATTTACAAATGATAGGAAACATTTTTCAAGAAAAAAAGGAAAAGTGTAAAATTTGTTCTTAACTACATCTCATTAATGTGGAACTGTTCAATGACCTGTAAAGATTAAAGAATTAGCGAATTGGTGGAATTATCAGAATGAAAAATCTGTATAATTTTGGTTTCAATTTAAAAATCTACTAAACAGTCTAGCGACTTTAGTCTCGGATATTACTTTTTAATATCAGTTCCTATAAATGCAGTGGCATCAGGGTTACAAATGAATTGAATGGAAAGCAACAAATAGTATGTTTAAATTCACAGCACAACAGAGGAGCTAAGTGGAAAGGAGGGACGCTGAGTGAGGGGAGGATGGGTTATGTTTTTTCTAATAAAACAACTGAAGACGTTTAATTGAGTGACCACTCTGTTAAGTGGAGCAAAAATTAATATATATAAATGGGTTCATGTCCATGCAACGGTGCATAATTAAGAGCCTGAATTCAAATGGAGAAACAGAGACAGAGCTACTTAACTGATATTGCCAGGGTATCTTTTTCTTTCTAAAAAGTGTTCCAGTGATTGTAAACAGAAGGAGAGATGCAGAAAAGTGAGTGCCGAAGGTCTTACAGATTAAATAGGACTCAAAAGAGGTGGCCATCCCAGTTGATGAGTCTGCTCTAGAGACAAGAGCAGGTTAAGTGCCCACCCTTTCCCTGAACTGCCTATACCTCATCTGTCTCATTGTGACTACACCTATTAGCAAGGGATGCTTCTCTTCAGAACTGACGGACTGCACTGGTCTTTGTCTGCTCTGGGTGGACTTCAATGTGACTTCAGACAACTTTTCTTGCTAAACTAGAACCATTCTGAATTGAAGCGTTATTCCAAAGGGCTCTCAATGACCACTGTAAGCATTGCCTGTTCCAGTCTGGACCAGGTAGTTCATCACTGCTTGCTCTCAGCTCAGTGGTCCCATGGTTCCATTTCTTTCTGGCTCTGGGTTTTGCATCTCATTGTTCTTCTCTGCCTTTGACTATGCCATGGCAGTGGCCCAGAAGCCATCTATTAGACACCTGTCAGTGCTGCTGCTTTTCACCTGTGCTGCAGAGTTCCTGTTGCCCTTTGAAAACCACTCGCCTGTCTTTCCACCATGCTCTGTTCTCTGAGGCTCTGACCTATCACAGTGGCTTCACTTATTCCCTTGTTTTTGGCAGAAGGAATGAGGTCAAGTGGAGAGTGGGATTAGAAGTGATTTCCCCCCACTTCTGGATGCCTAAGGGTTGGTTGCTTGCCATAGCAATTCTCAGAAGGTTCTTGCATACCACTCTGCTTTTTGAATACTCACTCCCTTCCTTCTCCCCTCTGGCCTAGGGGTGATAGTGCGTCTTACCTGCTATTATGCCTCCAGTGCTCTATTTCTTTCCAGCTCATGGCTTTTGGTTAGGGCCTTTCAAGCCATGACTGTGGGAAATAGGGATATTGCCTGGACCCTAAACCCCACACCGGCTCTCATGGGAACAGTCAAGTGGACCTCTAATTCACTTGGTGTTGTCCATTTTGGCAAGATGAAAAAACTGTTGTTTGATAACCTGCATAAATAGAGAGAAGCCTGCATGTCCATTCGTCTTCAGTGGAGTTGGACAATTTCAGAGTCTTTGGAGTTCCAAGGCTAGAACACAGGTCCCCAACATTTGGGTTCTAATAAGCTACTGAGCTAACTAAGGTAGGGAGAGTTGTAATAACTCATTTTTTTAAAAAATATTTGTTTATTTATTTGAAACTCACAGTTACAGAGAGACAGAGAGAGATAAGAGGGAGAGAGATCTTCCATTTACTGGTTCACTCCCCAAGTGGCCACAATGGCCCAGGCCTGAGCCAGGAACTTCATCCTGGTCTCCCACATGAATGCAGGTACCCAAGCACTTGGGCCATCTTCCACTGCCTTTCCAAGACCATTAGCAGGGAGCTGGATTGGAAGTGGAGCATTTGCGGTGTGCACCAGTGCCCACACGGGAAGCTGGCATCGCAGGTGGCAGCTTTACTAGGTAAGCTGCAAGATCAGCCCCGATAACTCACGTTTTTTTGTAACTCTATACAACACTTTTCACTTGCATTGTTTTCTCACAACTGCTTGGTGAATTATCTGTAGTGCAGTTGTTCTCTACTGTGATAACTGTCTTTGAGGGAACAAATGGCATTGTCTGGAGACATTGTTTTAGTCTGGGAACTATGCTGCTGACATCTGGAGAGCAGAGACTAGAGATGCTAATAAACATCCTACAGTGCACAGAAAATAGAAGTCCCCTACAAGAAAGAACTATCTGGTCCAAACATAAATAGAGCAGAGGTGAGTTTGACTCCTACATTGTTTCTTCCTGAGTGACCAGAGACAACTGCGGGAGTATCTTGTGGGACTGATCTGTAAGGTTCAGGGAATCAGAGTATTCTATGTGAAAATTTTTCCAAGGGAGATAAAAATAAGTGTAACTATGCAGCTAGAGCTAGAAACTGGCACAGAGAGATTTGAGAAGTAAGACCTCTGGGCATCGAGTGTTAATGCTACTCACAATCGTCCTCTGTGGGGACCGAAGCTTAAAGCCTTGGGTGGATCCTTCTATCCTACCCCTCCATGGCTCCTATCTCCTTCAAATTTCCATTTTTTTAAAAGATGAAAGTATTCAGGGCTGGTGCCATGTGGCAGTAGACTAAGCCTCTGACTGCAGCGCCGACATCCCATATGGGCCCTGGTTCATGTCCTGGCTGCTCCTCCTCGGATCCAGCTCTCTGCTATGGCCTGGGAGGGCAGTAGAGGATGGCCCAAGTGCTTTGGCACATGCACCCATATGGGAGACCTGGAGGAGGCTCCTGGCTCCTGGCTTGAGATCAGCCCAGCTCTGGCTGTTGCAACCATTTGGAGAGTGAACCAATGGTTAGATGATTCTCTCTGTATCTCCCTCTCTCTGTCTGTAACTCTACCTCTCAAGTAAATAAATAAAATCTTTAAAAAAGATGAAAATATTCAAATTGAAGAAGGAGGATGGTGGTTTCCCTAGACTTAGATTTGAGGCTCACTTGTTGAGGCCAGCTGCCACTGGCATCTTGGGCACATGGATTGGAATGTCTTTCTGAAGGTTTCACGCACCCTTTCTCATGAGGATTCTGCAATAAGACGGGCCTACCTTTCCAGTATTCCTGGAAATGTGGATATTCTGTGCTTATTCCTCAGGATGAGGACAATTCTCTGGGACATGCTCAAAGTCATTTGCATTATCCTCAAGTGTTACATAGGAATACTTATTGTTGTCCATTGTCCAAGACGAAATGACGTCTGAGAGTAAATTAAGCAAGGTTTTCAGATATTAACTTTTGCGAAATAAGTTTATTTGTGCTAAGTTCCATTTCAGCATAGAATTAGTTAGACAGGAAATTTACAAAGTAAAAAAGGGGAGGGCCGGCGCCATGGCTTACTTGGTTAATCCTCCACCTGCGGCACCAACATCTTATATGGGCGCCAGGTTCTAGTCCCGGTTGCTCCTCTTCTAGTCCAGCTCTCTGCTGTGGCCTGGGAAGGCAGTGGAGGATGGCCCAGGTGCTTGGGTGCCTGAACCCACATGGGAGACCAGGAAGAAGCACCTGTCTCCTGGCTTTGGCTCAGAGTAGCTCCAGCCATAGTGGCCATTTTGGGGGGTGAACCAATACAAGGAAGACCTTTCTCTCTGTCTCTCTCTCTCTCACTGTTTAGCTCTCTCTCTCTCACTAACTCTAGCTGTCAAAAAAAAGTAAAAAGTAAAAAGGGGAGAGGGAAAAGGCTGAGATAGTCTTTGATTGGCAAACCTTGGGATTAAGATGAGAAATTTGGGGGCCAGCACTGTGGTGCAGTAGGTTAATCTTATGCCTGTGGTGCTGGCATCCCATATAGGCACTGGTTCAAGTTCCAGCTACTCTACTTCTGATCTAGCTCTGTGCTATGCCCTGGGAAAGCAGTGGAAGATGGCCCAAGCACTTGGGCCCCTGTATCCGTGAGGGAGAAGAAGCTCCTGGCTCCTGGCTTCGAATCAGCTCAACTCTGGCTGTTGCAGCCATTTGGGGATTGAACCAGTGGATGGAGGACCTTTCTTTCTGTCTCTCGCTCTCACTATCTATAACTCTCCCTCTCAAATAAATAAATTAAATCTTTAATAATCTTTAAAAAAAGATGAGAAGTTTGGAGCAGGAGAACTAATTTATCTTCAGGTACATTTAGCAGTCTGATTGGCTGAAAGGGGGCAAGCAATTTGGGGACATTTCAGAAGAGGAAAGATAGTTCAGTGTTAGGAATGAAGGATTTTGTATAGCTAGTCATTTTCTGGGACATGTAGCATTGATAAATGTGCTCTTTTCTGTGGCTAGATCGTCATCCTTGTCGTTATGGAAGAGAAGGTTGCAGTGGAAGGTGATCTCCTACCAGGCAGGTCACTTACAGCTGCCTTGGACATCTTAAAGCTAAGACTTCTCTCTGTAACATATGTAAGCTGCTTGCTACTCTGGAGGATGCTGGTCAGCTACTGGCAGGTACATCTGCCAGCCTCCTGCTCTCTGTGGAAAGGGCCAGTTTTTCCAATCGACTATGACTTATTCTGTTGGCAAGTCAGATGGAACTGTGAGAACCTATGTAGGTCATCTTTCCAAACATTTGTACCATCTTTTGTTGAAGATGCCTTGGGGGAGTCGAGGTGATTTGAGAAATCTATCTGGAAAGGGTGGTTTATAATGTGCAGGCATGGACGAGCTCAGGAAGGTGGAGAGAGAGAGAGTACAGTTCACGTGACCATTCATAAAGTTCAAGCTGCATAAAAAAGTATCTCAGGAAGCATCAAGCACAGGGGTTGAAAGAGTAATGGAGACAGAAATTCTTATTTCTTTAACTTGGATTCTTATTTCTTTAACTTTCTGGTTTAGTGACATTGGCAAATTTCACAGCCTCAGCTTTCCCATATGAAAAACAGGAATGGTAGTAACATTACCATTGTTTATCAGTGTTAGTGGGAATAACATAGAGTGTGTTTAGCTTAATGATTGCTCTCACAGTTGTTACCAAGGGCAGCGATAAAGTTGTGCAGACAAAAACCTGGAAGAACTGAGAGCCCAAATATCCCATGAAACAGGATTGCACACAAGGGAGCAGGGACTCAAGATAAAAATGGAGATGTGGTAATGTAAGGTGCTTTCAGGAGAAAGAGAGGATACAGGCTATAGAACTGTAGGCTTAGCAGTAGTTGGCATGAGAGGAATAAAGCTAAGCTCATCAAAGCCTACAGAAAGGTAAGAGGTCCGGAGGCTGTGACATTATGGCTTTGACCAGGGAACCCACATGGACATTGAGACCTCTTAGGTGACCCAAGAGCCAAAGCAATTCATGAAGAATGAAAATGATAAGGAGGGGCAGAAATCTAGTGTGATGCCTGAGCTTCTGTCTATCAAGTGTTTTGAGTGAAAGTTACCGAGGAGTGATAGTTTCCAAGTGTTTGTGAGGAACTGGAGGAATGCTCAAAGCACTTCCTGGCCTCACAGATTTGTGAGGTGGAAAAAACAGAACTTAAATCCAACAATTTATAGGTCTTCTCATGGGGAGGCTGTCTTTCAGTTAATACTAGCATTTGCTACTACTTTGTGTGTGCATGTGTGAGTGTGTGCATGCCTACTGTGTACCGGGACATTTACAGGTGTTACTTTAATCTTCACTGAATCAGGAGGTAGACACTTTCACTCTCGTTTTGTAGAAATCAGGAGACTGAGGATCAGAAAGGTTAGAAGCCTCATCCTAAATCACGCGGTTGGGTGAAAGATTCAGGATGAGCACACGAGTCCATCCAACTGCCAAGCCTGCACTGCTTCCACTAGCACAGCATGGCATCAGGCAAACCAGATAGAATTTTGAGGAAAGTGTGGAAACATTGGATTTCTGTTATTCAGGGAATAGACGTTCCAGATACATAGAAGAAATGGATGGGGAAGAGGAGGACATTGGGAGATGTAGAAAGAAGGGAAGAAGCAAGGATGCCTTGGGCTGATCGTGGCAGGAGGATCAGTGAATTAAAGGGACTGGACAGAAGGTATGTGATTAAGACTCATAAAGATGTAACAGGTGCATGGAATTGGTTTGCCTCAGTAAACCAAATTTACAAAAGTCATTGGACATCACAGGAACCTTGTCCATTCAGTAGAGAAGATGTTGCTTTTTTGAATGGATCCCCAGTGTCTGTGTGTCTCTAGGAGTTGGCATCAATTATTCCCAGGAGGTCAAGGAAGAGGGGTCAAGTGCTTGGTTTGGGTTGGCCTGGAGGTTGGCAGGGAGGATGTTCATAACGGAGGAATTGTCCACAAATGCACGGCTTCCTCCAACTGCACACAAGGGTTTCCAGCAGCCTTTGAAATCAGTCAGCGGTCTGTCTGTAATAATTGATGTGCATGGTCCCCTAATCAGGGACTGGAGTCCAATGCCAATTGTTTCTTTTACTTTTTAATGGATTCGAACTCCATACCCAAGCTTAGAAAATCAAAGCACTTCTGGAAGATATTTATTAGCGGCCAAATTATAAAAACACATAGCAAACCTTTAGTTTGCATTACAAGTGTTAATATATGCAGAGCCCCGTGAATAGCTCATCTTTCTGCCTCTCTTGTATCTTAAATTTTTCATTACAAATTTCCAGGGCTTCAAAGTAGACTCTCACAGCCGGCGCCTTTTTTCTCCCTTGCATGACAAAGAGCTGTCAAAAACGGTTCCTGGGCTGGCTAGTTTCTTCCCCTTTTTTCTCTCATCTAAATGTCAAACAACTTAGCTTAAATAAAGCCCAGCATTCTTCGTCTGGTGCTTCTCAAAAGAAAAACACCACCACAGAAGGCATCTACAAAGGCCCTAATTAATGTTTCTCATTGATTTGGTTTTAGTGTGATGTATTTTATGAAAAAAATATGAATCCAGAAGGCACTCTCATTAAAATCATTAGTGGCTCAACATTGGCTGCAAACAGCCTAGTGCGTGGTGGGGCTTAAGAACCTAGACTCATACAAACACACAGACACAGAACTCACACGTGTACGTGTACATGCACGTGATATGCTTTCCATGCAGATAATGTGCAAGATATGTCCACAATACCGGCATACAGGTGCATATATTAATCATGGACGCACATATGTACTTATATTTGCTTGACTAGTTGTGGAATATGTGCAAGCACACCAGCATGCATGCATCTGATCACCTATGTGTGCACAGAAGGCACAATGCCGCATATGCTCATACACAGAGTGTGCACATCCATCCGTGCAGTTACACCTCTGAATATAGCTGTTGACTATATACCAGTGAATATCCATGTATTGGAAGGAGAAAGGAGAACAGTGTCTTATTTCTTGGGATTATATTCATGGAAGAGACCAATAAATACCAGGGCCAATGATTTGCCTCATTACTAGGTTGTTAAGATTTTTTTCTCATTTCTTCTTCAGTTGGTCTCCTAATTCCATCAGCCAAAGCTATCAGGACATATCAGGGATGTACACTTGTCCCCTTCTCCTGATGAAACTCGAGTATTCTTTGCATAGATTAGAGTGTTTTCTGGCTCTCTCCTCTGATTGTTCTCTTGATTCTTTTTTCATGGGACTGACTGGGAGAAAATGAGAGAAAAAGAGATGGATTATAGATCTTGATAAGGCAAGGAGATAAACCCCATGACCTGAAATGACTAAAGTTGAGATTTAGGCTCATCAGATGGCAACTCCTTCCAGGGGTGGTTTTGAGGTTCCTAGAGCCTTGTTTCAATGGTTTGTATTTTGTTTCCTTTCCATAAGTCAGTTCTTGGCTGAATGAGCCCTATCTCTCTCTCACATCCTTATTTTTAAAGACTTTTGTTTTCACGGATGACAATTTTTGAAGGGCCTTCCATCATTTATAGAAGGATGTGGAGGAAGCTGTGTCCTGAATTATACTTTGAAGCACAACCTCTCTATGCTCTCCCTGTGATGTGTTGGATCCACCCTTATGTCTGTGCAGCCAGAGTCTAAGTCTAATCCCAGTATTCTTCCTCCCAGGCCAGCCTGATAGAGTGCAGCATTAGTGTTTGGGCCACAGCCATGGCTAATGGCAAACAGCAGATTTGCTCCTAAGTTAAGACACATTGCTGTTGTTTCAGGTGCGTGTATTTCTTACAAGGACTTTCCAAGGAGAAAATCATGGAGTCAACACTCTGTGTATTCTCAGAGCCCAGTGTCATGATATTATCTCACCACAAAAGATACATGAAACTTAGAATAGATGGTGTTAAGTTGTACAACAAATTCTCTGACATCATCAGAGACTCAACTTTTTATCTTCTAGTGAGTTTCACACTGAGCCCACAGAGAGCATAAATTTTCCTTTCAAGGACCCTCTCCTTTTCTCTCCCAGGGTGTTGGAGGCATCATTTTTGCCCTCTGTATGTGTTGCATACTCACATCTCCCCTACAAGGAGAAATTGCTAACATAAGTATAGAAACATTACATTTTGAATTCATATAACCCAATGGGAAAGGTCTCTGTGTCCTAGGTCAGAGCTCTTGCCAATGCCCTTGTAACCTTTTGGCATCTCTTGAACTTCCTGCCTCCTTCTCCTCCTTACCATGTGATGCCTGTGCTGTAGCACTGTAGACTAGTGTGTGTGTGTGTATGTATGGCATTTCTCTCTTTCACTCTCATAAAGCCTGAATAACTGGGTTCCTACTTTTTAGACTTGGAATAAAGGCTTAGTCTTAAGTTCTGTTTTATAATCTATTTTCAGCAGACTTTGAGACTTTGGGTGTTTGCTTGACATTAATAACGTAACAGATGATTTGCTTTGCATTTGACTAGTAATCAGTGTATACCATTGTTCTGAACCCCAGAAGGGAGTGCAAATGAGGGGAATTTCAATCCATTGCATACTTGAACTCAACGTTCAATAATGACACATTGAGATAAAATAAGTAATGGCTACTTTTAGCATTAGAGAGAGAGAGAGAGAGGGTGAGTGGGGGCAGGGGAGTTATGTGCCAAAGCCTCTCTAAGTAATTAGAGCACAGTCTTCATGTTTTGCCATTTGTCAGAACAAAATAAATATTGGAATCTTAGTACTTGCATCTTTTCAGTTAAATATCCTTCTGTGGCTATTGCTCAAATATTGAAAATACTTGTGTAAGTTCTAGTGCAAAGCTGCCATCAGAGTGATTTATATGGAGACATAACCTGCTGCCTCCCTGAATTCATGCATCTACCATCACAGTTCATATCAATTTTGCTCTGGTCCCCATTAGCAATGTTGTCAAAAAAAATCACAGAAAAATAACGACCCTGCAAGCCAAGAAATTTAGATCCGGATATGAGCTGTAAATCTGTATTAATTTAATAGTTAAAGTGCGTTAATGCTTTGTAATATTTTTTCTTTATAGAGAACACAATAGTGAGGTCATCTGTAATAAAGACGTTAATCCTGAGCCACCTGCTAGTTTGTTTTGCCTCTTGGGGCAAGAGGACATTAATGGATGAAATATGGCCTCGAGCTCCTTAAAATGGTGTTTTATGGCAACCTCTATGCAGGGCTATAAAACACTCATTCTGAGTGATAAAGGGTCTCAAGTAGGGATATACACTCTCCATCATGCCTGATCTGACATTAGCTTTGCTTGACTTATCACTCATCCACCGGGCTGGGCAGCAATGGAGACAGGGGCAGCCCCAGGGCTCAGGGAGGAGTAGAATGAGTTGCCTGGCTTTTTGGATCAGTTTTGGGGACTCAGGCCCTAGGAAAAGTTGTTCATTTTAGAATCCATTGCCAGTTTAACTCCTTGGTTGTTTGGTTTAGGAATATGGCCTATTGCCAGCGCTGCAGCTCAATAGCCTAATCCTCTGCCTGCGGCGCTGGCACACTGGGTTCTAGTCCCAGTCGGGGTGCTGAATTCTGTCCTGGTTGCCCCTCTTCCAGGCCAGCTCTCTGCTATGGCCTGGGAGTGCAGTGGAGGATGGCCCAAGTCCTTGGGCCCTAAACCAGCATGGGAGACCAGGAGAAGCACCTGGCTCCTGGCTTCGGATCAGCGCAGTGCACTGGCTGCAGCAGTCATTGAGGGGAGAACCAATGGAAAAGGAAGACCTTTCTCTCTCTCGCTGTCCACTCTGCCTGTCAAAAAAAAAAAAAAAAAAAAAAAAAAAGAAGGAAAGGAATATGGCCTGTTGTTTTATCACTGGGTTTCTGGGCATGTTTTGTAACATGCACAAGGAAAAAATAAGTTGTAGTTGCCCATCTTCCCTTCTTCTGAAAATATTTTCTCATATTGTTAGGAATGTTCTTTGTTTCAATTACAGTGGTCTTTTTCTAGAATGAAAGAAGGAACCCCATTCAGAGTCTTCTTATTCCTTTTTAAATACATAATTGTTTTTTAAAAATTTTTGTTGGAATAGGTCTCTCTCTTTTTTTTTTTTTTTTTTTTTGACAGGCAGAGTGGACAGTGAGAGAGAGAGACAGAGAGAAAGGTCTTCCTTTTGCCGTTGGTTCACCCTCCAATGGCTGCCACAGCCGGCGCGCTGTGGCCAGCCCACTGCACTGATCCAAAGGCAGGAGCCAGGTGCTTCTCCTGGTCTCCCATGGGGTCCAGGACCCAAGCACTTGGGCCATCCCCCACCAGGCCACAGCAGAGAGCTGGCCTGGAAGAGGGGCAACTGGGACAGAATCCAGCGCCCCGACCAGGACTAGAACCCGGTGTGCCTACGCCACAAGGCAGAGGATTAGCCTATTGAGCCGCGGCGCCGGCTGGAATAGGTCTCTTTCACAGATGCATACAACAAGCTATTAAGATGGTGCCAATCTGCAGGTAGCGAACCATCATTATCTTCCATAGGACTCACAGAATTAGGGGCAAATTCTTCACTTTGGCATTCAAGAGTCGGAGGTTGTCATCAAGCAGCGTAGGGTGGCAAAGGATACTTGCAATTTGTCAAAGCAGTGGGCATCAGAGGGAATGTCTCATATATCAGCCCTAGGTAGCCATGGGGATTTGACCTCCTAAGGAACATGGTCTCTGTTGGTTCAGAGGAAGAAGAGACAAAGATGCCCATAAGGTCAGTGTCAGTGAGCTCTTAAAGAGATTGTCACACAGATGAGGTTATCAGGAATCATGAGATAGCAGGACACAGGGTACAGCCCTTAGTTAAAAGGGGTGTAGTCTACATATCAAGCTCCAGAATAAACAACAAGTGATTTACATGTAAGAGGGAAGCAGGTACAAGAGGAAGATCTGCCTCTACTTCAAGTACCTAGTGATAAGAGCAAAGCACAGGAAACCCTAATCAGCTGGTATCTTGGCAGGGTGCATCTTAATGTTGGTGGCCTAGGAGGGGTAGAATAAAACTAAGATGTTTGAGAGTTCCACATGTAGGCACATGGCACCAGCACTACTTCTAACTGCTTTTAGTTTCTGTTGAAGAACAAGAACTTTGGCATGTTTAGTGATTGTGGAAGCCCACGGCTCTTGCGTGCACCTTTGAAACAATCAGATTGACCAGGACTGCTTTAGGGTGTGTATCTGTGGTCACATCCTCCTCTTAATGGTTGAATGATTGTCCCTCAGCCACAGGTGAGAAGCAGATGAGTAATTGCCTATATGGTGGAGGTTCTCCTTGTCTGAATTCTTATCTTGTATTTTGTAAAAAGAAATTTATTTAAGAGAGACAGAGAAACAGAGAGAGAGAGAGAGAGAGCACACCAATATGTTGGTTCACCCCCCAAATGCCCACAACAACCAAGGCTGGGCCAGGACTGAAACTGGGAGCCAGGAACTCCATCCCAGTCTCCCATGTGGGTAGCAGGAACCCAAGTATTTGAGCCGTTATCTGCTACCTCCCAGGATGCATTAGCAAGAAACTGGATGGGAGTCAAACCCAGGCACTCTGGTGTGGGATGGGTACCTTAACCACTAGGCTAAATGCCTATTTTTCTATTTTAGATTTTAAAGTCCTGTCATGAGTTTAGTAAGCACTCATAAATTAGAGTTAACACAGTCCAATGTGGAACATAGATTCCATCCTCACTTTTACTTATTTTAGCTATTAGTTTTTGTTCACTTACTTGCTAAGTCTATCCAAAATATTATCTCATTAATCCTGAAAATAATACTTCAAGTAAGTTCTAATTATTATCCTCCTTTTACCAGTGAAGAACTTGAGTCTAAAGATGAATTAGCTCATCCAAATCACAAGCTAAGCAGTTGCAGGTGTGGGATTCACTCCTGAATCTTCTTGATTCCAAAGCACCTTGATTCTTTGCTGCCCTACCTCCCATATTGCCATATGATACCGGTCATTTAGTAGTTTTTTGGTTACTATTCGTTTATCAGTTGAAATATTATTCATGACAAATTTATGGTCAGCACTGCCAATTCTCTCAGGACAGGTGAACACAACAAGTGAATGTCCATTCTCTTCTGTATTCCTCCTCCCCATGTCTGATTCCCTGTGTGTCATTTTTGAGGACTTGGAAAGCTTAGAGAGCATTGAGGAAAGATGTTGGTTCTCTTTCTGCCTCTTTTCTTTCTGGCTTTTCAATGATCACAGTCCCTGATAGAATTTTGATCACGTATTCGCTTCTGAATCTCGGCTCAATTCCTGAGCTGACAAAGGCATTGTTGTGATGAGTTGGTTCTGAATCATATTTTCAGGGACTGGAGACATAATACCATGGGGTATCTGGTGTCTACCTTGTTAACTCAGCCCCACTGGCAGCCAGCAAAGGAGATTGATTTTGGGGGTCCCTGGGCCATGGAATTGGAGGAAACACCTATGAGGATGAATACTTAGTGAGTACCACTCTGTGTTACATAATATGTTATTGATTTGATCTTACTCTTAAGCTTAGGAGGTAGATATTTTGACTTATCAAATGATGCAGAAACTGAGTCTTAGAGAGGTTTAGTCATCCACCCAAAGTTACCTGTAATAAATGAACAGTAGAGTTCCTTTGAACCTAGATTTGACCTTGAGACATGGTCTTCACTAAACTATGTAAAGAAATTTACAAGCAAGAAAGATTCCTGAACATATCCCATTGGAAACCATACAATGTTTAGATCTTGAAGTAATTTGATTTTAGCTTTTTGTAATTCTTGAAATATTTTATAGCATCAATTTAGTGATAGATTGCAAAACTCATTCCTGACTTTAGAGATGCAAAAAGCATCTGTCCAGTGTAGGTTTAATTGACTCTCACCATCTACTATCTCACAAACAGAAGACCCAAGAAATTCCATATCAATTTTTAATTCATTTCAACATTTCTTTACTCCATAAAAATTTATGGTTCTTTGATTTCTTCTTCGAATAGGTTATAACATATTTTCCAATTCTTTCTTTCACAAATGTTTATTTTATAATTTATATTCATCTAAGTATTTTAAGAGTTATGAGTTTGCCTATTAGAGAAAGTAGTCTTTTAAGAACCAGCAGCAGGGCTGGTGCTGTGGCATAGCGGGCTAAGCATCTGCCTGGGGCTCCAGCATCCCATATAAGCATTGGTTTGTATCCCGGGTGCTCCTCTTCAGATTGAACCCTCTGCTATGGCCTGAGAAAGCAGTAGAAGATGGCCCATGTGCTTGGAATCCTGTACCCACATGGGAGACCAGGAAGAAGCTCCTGGCTCCTGGCTCCTGATTTTGGATTGGCCCAGCTGCAGCAATTGCAGCCATTTGGAGAGTAAACCAGTGGATGGAAGACCTGTCTCTTTCCCTCTGTCTCTCTGTAATGCTACCTCTCAAATAAACAAGTAAAACTAATTAAAAAAAAAAAAGAAAAAAGAACCAATGGCCAAAAGGGAGAGTTTCAGGACATGATGGTAACCCAAGAAGAGCAGTGTAAATCCAGAGCTAGACATTGGGAATTCAGAGACAAGAACATCCATCTCCTCCATTGTCCAAGCCAGGCTAGATAGCCTTGTTATTGATTAAAGGAATCTCATATCATTGCTATTTATAAATCCAGGGATCCAAAGAGAATGTTTGTTTTTCCTGCTTTTAATTATTGAACATGAGATGCCAGTGTTGTTTTGCCAACAGCAGCACAATAGATCCCTAATGAAACTCAGGGAGCTACTAATAATTAAACCATCAAGTGGAAGTAACCAGTGCAGTGAGATATCAATTAACATTCTTCAATAATCACTCTTTTGTTCCAACTGTTTTAATGAAAACTGTTTTTAATGTTATTTTAAAAAATTTATCACACAGAAATTCCACCTCTGATGAAATTGTTCTAATACCTGAGCACTTAAGTTGGATATAATCCAGTTGAAAACCATGTCCTTCCAGAAACTATAGGGTGACCTGCAGCACCTCAGCTCACTCTTCTGATTGAATCTCTTGGACTACTCATAGTCACATGGAAGAATTATTGTGAGGCTAAAGTAAGATGATTTAAGTTTAAAAGCTCAACTGGTGCTTAGTACATAGCCAAAGTTCAACACATTTTAGTTTTATTCTCCTCTTTTCTTCCTTCTCTTCCTGTCTTGCCTTCCTTTCTTTCTAACCTCTCTTCCTTCTTTCTTCTTCTAGTCTGTCTTCATAAGACTAATAATCTCATCAGAGACTCCTACAAGTGTCACAAACTGCCCATACCCTTATCTTTGAAGTTACAATTTAGCTATGGTTTCTGTCAAAGGGATAGAATCAGACGTCTGTGAATATGCCATAGGATGCAGATAGTAGATGGTTGGTCCAGTTGTTTAGGAAGTGGATCAGACCAATCAGATTCTCCATAGTGAGACTCCACTAAGAGAAATAAACTAATTAGTTGGTGGTGGGGTCTAAAAGTTAAAAGACCACATAGGGTCAGATTGAGAACTGGTTACTATGATAAACCAGAGTCATGTAATCTGTCCTTGTGATGAGTGATTAGAAATTGGGGTGCCCAAAGTAGCCATGATTCATCAAGCAGCAGCCCCAAGGATGTGGGGGTAGAGAGGAGGGGGAGGGAGAGAAAATGCCGTTAAGCCTAGTTGGGC
Organism: Oryctolagus cuniculus; assembly: GCF_964237555.1. Classification (NCBI taxonomy): domain Eukaryota; kingdom Metazoa; phylum Chordata; class Mammalia; order Lagomorpha; family Leporidae; genus Oryctolagus; species Oryctolagus cuniculus. The sequence goes on along the minus strand of NC_091432.1, from coordinate 50,880,601 downwards.
TTCCTTTAAGTGTCTTCTTAATAAAGCAATCAAAAAGGTCCCTGATGGAGCAAACTAGCTGGGCAGCCTGGGTTGAGAAAGGAAGAGACTTGATGCCAGGGAGCCAAATAGATATACATTTGCTGTAGAGTCAAGTGCTTCCAAACTAGCTCTAGAAACCTTTGCAGTGATGATGGGAGGATGTGAGGGTTAAGTTTGAGGGACCACCCTTGCTCCAGACAGAGTCATCAGAGCACCAGAGCTTTTATCAGCTTTGTAATAGGGAGATCAGATTAGCATGAAGTTTTCACAGTGGTTTGAGCTGCCAACAATAACACAAAGCAATCCCAAGACCACTATGATAATTTCTGATGTGAGAGAAAGGATATAGGCTTGGTTGGCAGCTCAGGAGGTCTGAATTCAAATCCTTGCTCTCAGACTTACTCAGCATTTACCAAACCTCTTAATCCTTTTTTGGTCATAATTCTCTTACCTTGAAAACTTTGTATTATAAAACCTAACTTGTGATAGTTTTACTAGTGTTATTTAAACATTATAAAGTCAACATGCTGAAATACAAAGTGCTATCAGGCATCCACCTTTGGCCTGCAATTCAAACAGCTGTGTTATCTTTTATGACTAAGACCTTGCTTAGTCCTTTTCTTTTTTCTTTTTCTTTTTTTCTTTTCTTTTTCTTTTCTTTTTTTTTTTTTTTTTGACAGGCAGAGTGGACAGTGAGAGAGACAGAGAGAAAGGTCTTCCTTTGCCGTTGGTTCACCCTCCAATGACCGCCGCAGCCAGCGTGCTGCGGCCGACGCACCACGCTGATCCGAAGGCAGGAGCCAGGTACTTATCCTGGTCTCCCATGGGGTGCAGGGCCCAAGTACTTGGGCCATCCTCTACTGCACTCCCTGGCCACAGCAGAGAGCTGGCCTGGAAGAGGGGCAACCGGGACAGAATCCAGCGCCCCTATGACTAAGACCTTGTTTAGTCCTTACAAGCAGGGCTGGTAGGGAGTGTCTTATCTGACTTATCAATGAGAAAATGCTGTAGTAAGATAGGGACATATCTCAAGTTTAGCAGAAGTGAGCATATCAACTTTAAGGCTCATGAGTTTGGGTGCATACTGAAAGATACGTGGTATCCTCCATGTCTGCCTGATCCTGATGAACACCTCAGGACAGCCCGAGGTCTGTGCCATTATTATCCATTTCTAGAATTTCAGTTGCTTCAACTTTAGAGATGAAGCGACTGAGGCTCAATAAATTACTGGCCTGTAGAAAGTCATGCAACCCTTTCTATTATGGCAGATTAATTCTCTTGGCGTGCTGGAGGCTCTGCAAGGGCTCAAGATCGGGGTTTGACTTTTTGTGGGGGAATGATGGGGGCTAAGAATGGGCAACAACATCTGACTTTACCTTAATAATTAAGAATTCATGGAAGTCGGGTTTGAGGGCTAGGACTGCAGGTTGTGAGACCAATTAAGATATTGATAAAATGGAAGCAGAAAAATGATGTCTGATTCAGATTAGAGTGAGCTGAGTTATAAGAGGGACAATTCACGTTAATATTAAAAAAATCAGCAATGCTTGTCTATTGAAGCTATAGAAATGAATGGGAAAGAATGGTGTCCTAGGTGACTCTGAGCTGTGTGATGTGATGACAGGGTGGACTGTGGGTGCCCATTCATTAAGATGGGAAACACATCTTTGACAGTCACCAAGTTGAATTCCTCCTCCCGTCTCCAAGGATCCTTTCCTCTGGCATATGTTGTGGGGTTGTGTGTATTCTGCCCACTTCTTTGGAATCACTGCTCTAATAGCCACTTGCTGAGGTGGGGAACATCCGGCCTGTGGGCAGTATGAAGCCTGTGAAGTCATTTGGTTTGTCTTTGCCAAGGCACCTAGAGGTGGGATTTGAAATTCAATAAGTTTATAGCAAGCTAATTTTTAAGTTGATAATTTTTATGACCTGTGAATTATGTCATAAATAACCAAATGGCCCTTGGTGGGAAAGAGTTTCCACACCCCTATATGGGTTCCTTCAGCTGCTTCCTATTCCTATTCTACCTGATGCCATGGTTCCCTTGGCTGTTGCTCCCTAAATAGAACACCCTTTATGCATATGGGTGAGTGGGGTGAGTCATACTTGCCAGTTTGGCAAAATTCATTCTCCACATCAGCTCCACATACTGCTGAAAGGTTATTTACAATTTTAGAGGAAAGTTGAAAGCAGTAAAGAGAATTGCGACTCTAGGTGAGAAAAATTATAAACTGTAACCTTCATATGATGGCTTCTATTGCCTATCATCCATCAAGCACCATTGTTTCTTCTATTTAACGTAAACTCATCCCCCTTCCCTGTTCCATTCACTTCTGATCTAATTCTGACCTCAGAAGAAAGTCAGTCAGCCATGGAGAGTCCCCTCATGGGCATAGGCTGGCTTTGTTCCCAGCCCTTAAAGTGTCCCTGCTCTGAGAAGGTACTTTGTATCTTTTTTTAATGTATTTTTATTTTTTTCTATTTTTTATTTTAGGTATACAAACTTCATGCATTTCATAAATACAAATTTAGGAACATAGTGATTCTTCCCACCCTACCCACCCTCCCACTCTTCTTCCTCCTACCTCTTCTATTCCCAATCTTATTTGTTGTTTACTAACATCTGTTTTCAAGTAACTTTATACATGAGATTAACTCTATTCTAAGTAAAGAGTTCAACAAATAGCATGAAAAAAAAAAAAAAACAAAACAGTTCCTCAACAGTCGAGACAAGGGCTGTTCAAAGTCACCACGTCTTAAATTGTCAATTTCACTTATATAGATTACCTTTTAGGCACTTTATTAGTAACCACAGACCAGGGAGGACTTATGGTATCTGTCCTTTTGGGGCTGGTTTATTTTGCTAAGTATAATGTTTTCCAGTTGCATTCACTTTGTTGCAAACAACAGGATTTCATTTTTTTTAACCACCGTGTAATACCCAATGGTGTACCTATCCCATAATCTCTTTATCCATTCTTCAGTTGACATCAGGTTCTTTTCCTTTTGCCTTTGGTTTACAGAATGTAATCTGGGTCTCCTTGCATAGATGAACTCAAACACTTTCTGTGTGCCATCATTTTGTGTGTGGAGTCACCCAGTCTACCTTCTGAATATCCCCATTTTGGAGAGGAAACAAATTTGCTTTAGAGAGGTAGATGACATCCAAATCACCCAGCTAGCCGGTGGCAGAGGCAGGATGTACTCTGCACTCTGGAATGCTATACTAACTGTAAATGGGGCTTTACAGACTCTCTACCCAATCAAGACTACACAGAAAGCCTTGAACTGAATATTCCCTAAGTCTTGGACTGAAATCCATTTCTAGGCAGCAGTCCATACCCTTACCCTACCCTCTACAGATAGAGGGAGTTGATATGATATGAAAGTGATTCTGGACTCCAGAAGTAATTCCGACATACAGGTTTTGAAGCACTGTGATGGGAGGGAGAGAATGTGACGTTTGTATTTTCTGTTTTCAGAGGGATAAGTCAGTGTGAAAGAGCTCATTTGGGGTGTGCTAAGTTTGAGAAGCCTGATATTCACACATATGTAGATATTCAGGACATACTTTGTCTCTGGCATGGTGCTTAGGAGGTTGCACTGCGTAGTGAGGCCAGTGGATGGATGAAGTGACCCAGAGAATGCTCCCTTTGCTTAGTGTCAACCTAGGCCAACATATCAATCTAAGTTGGCATCGCCAAGTCATTAGCTTAGCTTTCTTCACGTACTCAAATGCTGAGTCCTGAAAAATAATTTGAGGGTGTGGGGCCTGGAGCCAGCAGATATTCAGTCCCCATTTCTGGTTTGAGTGTTCCACTCCAAGGTAGCTGTCACCAGTTCAACAGGTCCACAGAGGACCTGGTCTGAGTTGTCTGCTGAGAGCCAGAGGGAATAGACACAGGTTTTTAGAGCCCACACCGGGTCACCCATGGGCCACTTTCTGCACACAGCTCTGGCTTTCTCAGGAACTCAGCTAACAGCTTTTCCTTAGCTTTGCTTGGACTGCTAATGTAATAGTGCTTATTTTCAGAATCTTTGTGAGGCCCAGGAAAGCATCAGAGTTTCATTGTAAATCCATTATGTCTTCTTTGGTTAGAAATTATCCCTGACAAGCAGTCCCACAGCAAAGAAAAGTCAGTATTATTTTTTTGCAGAATAAAAAGGGGGATTGGCCTCTTCTTTTATTATTTTTTTATTATGACTGTCCTCCTTTTGGGTATGACATTCGATGTATTATTTAGCTTAAGTGCTTGATTAGGGAAGAACTGGTGGGGAGTGGAGTAGGGACAGGAAGGGGGTAATCGCACAGACGCTGATCTTCTTGCTCCTGTCCTGGTAGCTGGCATGGAAATAAGCTGCTGGGACCCTTTGGGGATCCTGACTTGTTACTCTCAGCAGAGGAGATCACGTTCTGGTTAAGGGACCTTCTGGACGTTTCTGGGTCAGCAGAACCTTGGTGCTTTTCTTTCATATACCGGAACCCTTGTGTCTTTATTAAATATTAATTTGCTGTCAATAATTAAATGCTGATTATTTGATCTCTAATGGGGTCAGGATTCCCACAGTCCCATATTAGTGTAATAATGCAAAAGTAAAAATTGCCTTTCAGATAGAAAAAAATGTACTTATTATTCTTTCTTTGTTCAGAGTAAAATGGTTTGTCTTAAATTAAAAATTAAGAGCAGAATTTTCTTTAATCTTCGAATTAAATTAGTGCTAATTAGTTCTATTTTCTGTACAACATTCACATGCTAAAATCTCGGCCGTTCCTTCAGCGTATTAATGGTGCCCTTTGGCTGTAATCAAGATTGTCTTACATTAAAAATGATACAGTTAACTCAATTATATTAGGATTCATTGTTCTCAAATCACAGGGTTGTGACTGGAAGCTGTTGGAACGGTTGGGAAGGCTGAGATTGCCATGGTGCAGAATAAAGTCAGTCATCATCTCCACTTTAAAATCCCAAATGCTGGTGCAGGACTCACAAAACATCTGAGATTTCCAGGTGTCCCTGGGAGGGTGGCAAGCATGGTGATTGGGTGTAGATTTCATTCCCATCCTGGGGAGACCACAGCAGCACTCACTGTTCTCCTTTGAAAGAGGGAGAAAACTCCAGTGAGTCCTGTTCTGGGATACTATATTTAAGTGCCAGCTGTTTGTGTCAAATCCCTCATTATCTGGGAAAGCAGGGCCTGGATTCTGAGCCAGGCAATACCAGCAAGAACTGTATCCACTATGACTACTACCACTACTGCTTCTTGTTGGGTGTTACTGTAAACCAAGTGCTATAATACATCCCTTCATTTGAGCACTCTGCAAATTTGGTTTTGCTAACTTTATTTGACATTTGTCTAAGGTTCAGAGATTTTCCCAGTAACACATAGCTAGTTACATGCAGATTCAACATTCAAATCGAGATGTGGTAGACTCCAAAGCCCATACTCTTAACTGTGCTCCACTGTGACAGCATTTCATTTTACAGAGGAATTTGGTTAACACAACCAAAAAGAAAGGGTATGTGTTTGCATGCATGTGTATTGAGAGAGGGAAGAGAGAGAAAAAGTCTGGGATTTTCTAGCAATATGGTCCCGTTATTCACTTGCCATTGACTGAAGAACCATGTTTCTCACTGTGAGACTTCTGTGTGAAGTTGTGTATGGAGGAAAGTCCTACTACTGTCTAACAGGTGTGATGTTCCTTGAACTATCGATATCCCTGAGAGAATCTGAAGGAAAGCCCTTACTATAACATGGTCAGCTCAGAAGCTAACTTGTAACATAGACTCAGATCCTAACCTGAACCAATTGTTGAACATCCCTATGCATAGACACCTTCCAATGTTACTGAAGTTTGCATGCAATGACCCTCAGCATTTGGAGTTCTGGAATCACAGTGTAGGATCTATAGTAGCTCAGATCTTGAAGAGAGGAAAATTCTGTCAGTATGTATTGAAAATTTGCAAATAACTGAACATAATACACATCTTAACCTCATTCACCCTTTACAACCCTGTGGATAAGATGTGTCCCCATTTCATAGATGAGAAAATGGAATATAAGACAAGTGGAGCATTCTTCCAAGGTCTTTTGGTTGAGATCCCATCTTATTCTACAACCTATGCTCCTACAACACCAGACACCTCTTTTGGAAAACTATGTATTTTGATTCTAAAATTAAGATAGAACCACGTTAGAAATACAAATCTAGATGGAGCCTGGTCCATCCTGCTGAGACTTTCATTTCTAACCAGTCCTACTGGGGGAAGATCAATGCTTTGTCAAGGTCATCATTCAACAGGTTTAACCACATCATTAAAATTATTTGAAGTAAAGGCATTGTTTATAGTTCCACACCTTAATACTTCAACAGATTTTTTATTTTTTCCAAGTAATGCAGATTCTGATATGTTCCTCTACTGTTTTCCAAAGTTTCCTGGCTGGACTCCAGGTATCAGCCATAAGATAAAGATCTAACTCCGAATAAGGGAGCTGGGATATCCCTCAGAAAAGTGGCAGAAGGCAGTGGTCCACAGGAACGTGGCTGTAGACTCTGTGTTCATGGTTCCTCAAAGACTAAATCATCAACTATTACCAGTGCTTCATTAGTAGCTCGACAGGAAACCACTTCAAAAAGTTAGTACAAAAAATGGAAATAAAGATAAGTTTATCTTGGTGCAAGTATTTTTTAAGAACCCATGCATCATTTTTTGTAATACACATTTTCCATGAATTTTTGACGACCCTCATAGTATCCAGAACAAGAAACCATCTTCTTGTGGTCTAAGGAGAAGGGAGAAGAAGGGAAAATAGGCAAGATTTCATGAAGAGAGAAACAAAACCAGGATAGTAGAATTGGTGACAGACACAGTGCCGACAGAGATGCAGATGAGAGAGGGTTGGAAGAGAGAAAACACGAATGAGCCAGGAATAAGAGAGAAAACACAGAGAGAACTGCCTTTGAACTCTTTGATACTGTAGTAACAACAGCCACCAAAACAAATGCATGTTAATTTCATAATTCTTAATGACTGAAGACCTCTCCTTTAACTAGATTCCTGAATTGTCTTTTTTGCATAAACCATTCCCTTAATGTGCATGTTCTGATTTTTAGTTTTGATTCTATTAAAGTAGATCGGCAATTTAATGATACTTTCAAAGCAATCTGAAAAAGAAATCCTGTTAAAGTTGTAACATTTAACTTTCCAGATCTGTTATAGCTGTCTTGCTTACTATTAGTTCAGAGCAATATACATTTACAGCAACTCTCCTTCCTAAGTTTTCTGAAGCATTTAACTTCGTTTTCATAGAAGCAAAATTTTATTTTCTTATGTTTGCATTTAACAAATTGTGGGATGTTTTATTAAATTTGTAATTAAAAACAAGTAGAATTGGCACAGAGAGGTTTGGGGACGGGCACAGCCAAGTGATGAGAGCAGTGATGTGCAGCAAGCACCTCCGAGAGCAGCCTATTGGCTGTAGGAATTCAGGGTATGGCGGGAATCAGTCAGTGTGTCTCAGAGGGCCTGGAGGGTGTCTTAATCCAATAAGGCAGTTCACTGGAGGTTGGCAAAAAGCACTTTACATGTGGGGCATGGCTGGGACCAGAGCCCCAGTCGGGGGTCTGGGTAGCTCTTTTCAAGATGGCACATTACATTTTTGTCACAGTTGTCAGAGTGGTGCTTCCAGGCTCTCATCGGCATGATTTCCTCCTGTGATTTTCCACGTAACCTTTCATTTACCTGTGTTTAAAAGCAGAAGCACATTTCTAAGTTTGAGGGGCTTTTGAAATTAGGCACCAAATGCCCCAACTTAAAAATCTTGAATTAAATGTTTAAAGAATATTTTTTAGTGACTGAAAAAAAAATGATAGAATAAAAATCGGTGTGTGGAAACTGGAGAGAATGTCATGGGCCAAAGTTTCAAGAAATTTCTGCTGAATATACTGTAGCAGGGGCCAGATCGGAGGTTAGCACCAAAGTCTGACTCCTACTTCTCCTGTGGAAAGCAGCAGGATGGCCTGGCCAGAGAGTGCTGGAGCACCTTGCCAGGCCTCCCAATTTAGAATGGTCGGGATTGACTATGAGGATAATGTTCACAGCTGGGGAGCACTGATCTACAATCAGGTTTATGTTTTTTTTTTTTTTTTTTAATCTGCATAAGCAACAAGAGTCTCCCACAAACAAAAAAGCTTGTAGGTACCAGGGCCTCTTCTGATTCAAAGCCAAGTTGGGGACACCTACAATCTTGATCAGTCCAAAAAGAAAACCTAATATGGCCTGGTAGCCTGCTGCCTCTTCCAGCAGCAGGCTGTGTAGACACTTCCTCTCGCTGGGTTGCATTCAGCTTGCCCCTTCATCCTACCCATGTCAGGCTGCTGGGTCCCGGAGCAAATCATGTAAAATCGCATCTACCAGACCCACCTCCTGCAATCTGAAAGGGAAATCCTAACCACATCAGGTGGACAGTCAGATAATCCAAAGGGAATTCTTCAACCACACTCTCTGTCTATAAACATCTGGTTTTGAAAGAGCTTTTATCATTTGAGAATGTGAATATAGAAAACAACAATAGCAGAAAACCTCTGTTCAGGATGACCTACACTATAACAAAGAAGAACATAGCTCTGGCTTGGCAGAGCGAAAGCAGGATCAGAAGTAAATGTTTTACTCTTTAAGTTCCTAATAAAATTCAATATGATAAGACACAAGACTGAGAAGTTAATGAAGCTGACTGAGACAAGGGTAAAACTGCCACGGGGAACTGGATAAGATAAGAATGTTGAAAATGCCCTGGAAAAAAATTTTAAATTGCATTAGAAGACCTAAAGAATAAAACAAGCATTGTAGAAAATTTAATCAATGATGTAGCGCACAATTTGAGAATCGCCATTTAAATGTGAAGCAAAAGGATAAAGAGATTAAAACAATGACTATAAATTGGTAGATGGGGGCCGGCGCCATGGCTCAATAGACTAATCCTCCACCTGCGGCGCCAGCACCCTGGGTTCTAGTCCTGGTCGGGGCGCCAGATTCTTTCCCGGTTGCTCCTCTTCCTGTCCAGCTCTCTGCTGTGGCCCGGGAGTGCAGTGGAGGACGGCCCAAGTGGTTGGGCCCTGCACCCGCATGGGAGACCAGGAGGAAGCACTTGGCTCCTGGCTTTGGATTAGGCGCGGTGCGCTGGCCACAGCGTGCCGGCTGCAGCGGCCATTTGAGGGTGAACCAATGGCAAAAGGAAGACCTTTCTCTCTGTCTCTCTCTCTCACTGTCCACTCTGCCTGTCAAAAAAAAAAAAAAAAATGGTAGATGGGAGGCCAAAGTATGGAAGTCTAATGTACAGGTGCTTTGAGTTTTCAAGTAAAGGTATCAGGAAAAAAAATGGGTCTGAATCAGTAACATAAAACACAGCATTTTTTAAAGATTTATTTATTTATTCGAAAGTCAGAGTTACACAGAGAGAGAAGGAGAGGTAGAGAGAGAGATCTTCCATCTGCTGGTTCACTCCCCAATTGGCTGCAATGGCCGGAGATGCGCTGATCTGAAGTCAGGAGTCAGGAGCTTCCTCTGGGTCTCCCATGCAGGTGCAGGGGCCCAAGGGCTTGGGCCATCTTCTACTGCTTTCCCAGGTCATAGCGGAGAGCTGGATCAGAAATGGGGCAGCTGGGACTTGAACCAGTGTCCATTTGGGATGCCAGCACTGCAGGCGGCGGCTTTACCCACTACGCCACAGTGCCAGCCCCAAGACACAACATTTTAAAAATAATTCTCAATTTTCAAATTACAAAGAATTCTAGGTGAAATAAATTTGAAAGAGATTAGTAGATTTGTCCTATTAAAAATTTGAATTTTGGGCCAGCACCACGGCTCAACAGGCTAATCCTCCGCCTTGCGGTGCCGCCACACGGGGTTCTAGTCTCGGTCAGGCACTGGATTCTGTCCCAGTTGGCCCTCTTCCAGGCCAGCTCTCTGCTATGGCCCGGGAGTGCAGTGGAGGATGGCTCAAGTGCTTGGGCCCTGCACCCCATGGGAGACCAGGAGAAGCACCTGGCTCCTGCCTTCGGATCAGTGCAGTGCGCCGGCCGCAGCACACTGGCCGCTGCAGCCATTGGAGGGTGAACCAATGGCAAAAGGAAGACCTTTCTCTCTGTCTCTGTCTCTGTCTCTCTCTTTCTCACTGTCCACTCTGTCAAAAAAAATTTTTTTAAAAATTTAAAATTCTCAATTTTCAAATTACAAAGAATTCTAGGTGAAATAAATTTGAAAGAGATTAGCAGATTTGTCCTATTAAAAATTTGAATTTTGGGCCCGCGCCGTGGCTCAATAGGCTAATCCTCTGCCTTGTGGAGCCGGCACACTGGGTTCTAGTCCCAGTTGGGGCACTGGATTCTGTCCCGGTTGACCCTCTTCAAGGCCAGCTCTCTGCTGTGGCCCGGGAGTGCAGTGGAGGATGGCCCAAGTGCTTGGGCCCTGCACCCCATGGGAGACCAGGAGAAGCACCTGGCTCCTGCCTTTGGATCATCGAGGTGCGCCGGCCACAGCGCACCAGCCGTGGTGGCCATTGGAGGGTGAACCAACGGCAAAGGAAGACTTTTCTCTCTGTCTCTCTCTCTCACTGTCCACTCTGTCTGTCAAAAAAAATTGGAATTTTGAGGTTGGTGCTGTGGTGCAGTGGGTTGATGTCCTGGCCTGAAGTGCCAGCATCCCATTTGGGTGCCGGTTTGAGACCTGGATGCTCCACTTCCGATCCAGCTCTCTGCTATGACCTGGGAAAGCAGTAGAAGATGGCCCAAGCCCTTGGGCCCCTGCACCTGCATGGGAGACCCGGAAGAAGCTCCTGGCTCCTGGCTTTGGATCGGTGCAGTTTCAGCCGTTGTGCCAAATGGGGATTGAACCAACGGATGGAAGACCTCTCTCTCTCTCTCTCTCTCTTTCTCTCTCTCTGCCTCTCCTTCTCTCTCTGTGTAACTCTTTCAAGTAAATAAATAAATCTTTAAAAAATTTGAATTTTAAGCAGAAAGAAAACATCCTGCATGTATCTAGGTAGAAAACAAACAAAATTAGATTTCCTAAAATGGATTAGTCTGGCCATATTCTTCCCTACCAGAAAACAGCATCAGATGGCAATGGAGCTGAAAATGCGATATTGTGAAGGACAACATGTTATAAGCCTGAAATTCTATATCCAGCTAAGCTGTCATTCACTGTAGGTGCAATAGAGTTACATTCCCTGTCATTCATTTGTTTAGGAAAACTCATTGTCTTCAATTTTTTTTTGTTTGAATGACTTCACATATTTTAAGTGGCCTTTAAATTATTTAATTATTTATTTGAAAGGCAGTGGTGTGTGTGAGAGAGAGAGAGATCTTCTATTTACTGATTCACTCCCCAGATGGTACAACATCCAGGGCCGAGGTCAGGAGCCAGGAACTCCACGTGGGTCTCCCATGTGAGTGAGAGAACCTCAAGCACTTGGGCCATATTCTGCTTCTTTCCCAGTATATTGGCAGAGCTGGATTGGAAATGGAGTAGTCGGGACTTGAACAAGCACTCAAGCATAGTTTAACCTGCTGTGTCACGCCATGGGCCCCAATATTAATCTTTATAAACAGTAGGCTTTATTGAAATGTAATTACATGGAATAAAATTCCCTTTTTCAGATATACAGTCTACTGGGTTTTGAGAAATGTGTGAGATCATCCAGTCACCACTTCATTGAAGATATAGAATGTTTTCATCATCCCTGAAAATTCCATCAGGCACTGTGCAGTCAACCTCTCATTCCACACCGTTCTCAGGCAGCCTCTGATTTCATTTGTCTCTATAGTTTGCCCTTCCCAGAATTACATATAAATGGAATTATGTAACATATGGCCTTCTGTGTCTGGTTTCTGTTACTCAGCTTAAATGCATTCGAGAACTCTTTATATTTTTGCATGGATCAGGAGTTCTTTTTTTTTTATCACTGAGTAGTTTTCCATTGTGTGGGAGTACCACCAATTGTTTATCTATGCACCAGTTGAGGACAACTGATTTGTTTCTAGTTTTTAATGATTATAAGTAAAATTTCTATGAATATTTATAAATAGATCTCATTCCTCTTGAATAAGTATCAAGGAGAATGATTGGGCCATATGAATATTTTAAAAATAAAACTTGTTTTTCGTTCTTTAAGTACACCCAATGGAATTTAAAAACCATAGGGATTTGCTCCCTGGTATTCTCTATAGTAAAATAATAGTTATTCTTTAACTATTAGAACTATTAGTTTGCATTATCCCTTCTTAACTTCATATATCCAGTCTATGTCCACCTGGAGTTATACTCATACCCACATATTTTTATGCTTGGGAATCTTTTATTGATTCCCTTATGATTTTTATAACTAAAGAGATGTATATAAGCATTAAATTATTTTTATTTTTTTGGAACATATGGCTCTAAGAATGAAAAGATTTATTCTGAATTGAGTCCTCTTTACAATTATTACTAACATTTTCTTGTCATTATTCTCTAAATGTTGGTCCAAGCAATTTTTTGAAGATCTAATTATTTATTTGAAAGCCAGTTACAGAGAGAGAAAGAGAGGCAGAGAGAGAGAGAGGTCTTACATCTGCTGATGCACTCCCCAGTTGGTTGCAATGGCTGGAGCTGTGCCAATCCAAAGCCAGGAGCTTCCTCCGGGTCTCCCATGCGGGTGCAGGGGCCCCAGGACTTGGGCCATCTTCTACTGCTTTCCCAGGCCATAGCAGAGAGCTGGATTGGAAGAGGAGCAGGTGGGAGTCGAATCAGTGTCCAAATGGCATGATGGCACTGCAGGCTGCAGCTTTACCTGCTATGCCACAGCACTGGCCCCCAATTTAAATGCATTGAAATATTTGAAAAATTTCTGAACATAATATACTTTTATTGTAAAAGTACTTAAAATGGGGCCAGCACTGTGGTATAGTAGGCTAAGCTGCCTGCAGCCCTGGCATCCTATATGGGTGCCAGTTCTAGTCCTGGTTGCTCCCCTTCGATTCAGCTCCCTGCTAATGCTCTTGGGAAAGCAATGGAAGATGGCCCAAGTCCTTGGGCCCCTGAGCCCACGTGGGAGACCTAGAAGAAGCTCCTGGCTCCTGGCTTCGGATTGGCCCAGCTGTGGCCATTGCAGCCACTTGGAGAGTGAACCAGCATATGGAAGAGCTTTCTCTCTGTCTCTCCCTCTTTCTGTCTGTAACTCTACCTCTCATACAAATAAAATCATTTTAAAAAATATTCAAAATGACAGGCAGGAGTTAGTGAGTTTGTGGTGTCTTGTTTCAATGAACTTGCCTGCTATTGAATATTTCAAGTAGGTTTCATGCTCACGAGGTTTTTATATCATGGGACATTGAGCCACTGAAAGATACTGGGTGCATGAGAAGTCACTAAAGATGATCCTGAAAGGGATGGTTGGGAGGAGAACCTGCCTGGAGCCTCCCCCTCCAGATAAGTTCTCAAGAAAATAATGTATATAAAAAGTATGGAATTTGCGGCCGGCACCGCGGCTCAATAGGCTAATCTTCCGCCTTGCGACGCCAGCACACCGGGTTCTAGTCCCGGTTGGGGCACCGGATTCTGTCCTGGTTGCCCCTCTTCCAGGCCAGCTCTCTGCTGTGGCCCGGGAGTGCAGTGGAGGATGGCTCAAGTGCTTGGGCCCTGCACCCCATGGGAGACCAGGAGAAGCACCTGGCTCCTACCTTTGGATCAGTGCAGTGCGCCGGCCGCGGCAGCCATTGGAGGGTGAATCAATGGCAAAAGGAAGACCTTTCTCTCTCTCTCTCACTGTCCACTCTGCCTGTCAAAAAAAAAAAAAAAGTATGGAATTTGCAGAGCTGAAAATAATTGTATTTAAATTATCTATAGCCTTATACTCCCTGTGAAGTCTTGATGCTCTCCAAAATGGGTTTCCAAGGCTGAAGACCTGTGCTATAGACTCAACCAACAGATTACATGATGAAACCTGACCATTCCTTGATATCTGAAGGGGTCCCACCCTGATACCAAAATCTACCCTGTATAAAATGATGTATCTGCATAAAATTAAATTATATTAAATTATCTTTAGATTGTTTGTAATGCCTAGTGTGATTAATGTAAGTGCAATATAAAAAGTTGTTGTGCTGTATTATTTAGGGAATAATGACAAGAGAAAAGTCTTTCCAGAGCTGACATTTCACAGCAGGTTAAGCCATTGCTTGCCACATCCCATATTGGAGTATGCTTTGAGTTTCAGCTGCTCTGCTTACAATCCAGTTTCCTGCTAACGTGTCTGGAAAGGCAGTGGAAGGTACTTCAACTGCTTGGGTTCCTGCCACCCATGTGGGAGACCAGGATGGAGTTCCAGGTTCTTGATGTCAGCCTGGTCCAGCCCCAGCGATTGTGGCCATTTGGGAAGTCAGTCAGAGGATGGAAGATGGCTCTCTCTCAGTCTCTCTCTCTCTCTTTCTCTGTGCTAGTCTGCCTTTCAAATAAATAAAATCTCTATTTTTAAAATATTTAATATTTATTTGGAAGAGTTGCAGAGAGAGAGAGAGACAGAGACAGAGACAGAGAGAGACAGGGAGAGGTCTGCCATCTGCTGGTTCATTTTCCAAATGGCTGCAATGGCTTTACCTGTTATGCCACAGTGCTAACCCCCAATTTTTTTTTTCTTTTTTAAAGTCTGTACACGTTTGATGCGGATGTGATTTATTTCTCTGAATGATTTTGATCCACAGACAGTTGGTCCATGCTTAGGATGTGGAACTCATGGATATGGAAGGCTGATTGTACTTACAAATGAAAATGATGCTCTATAAATCTATTTTACAGAAACAAATTTAAACTCTGAGTCAGGTCTGTGATTTTGTTATAAAACATAGTTCATATATCTTACCTTTGATATGTTTAGACACAAAATGTAAAGGTGAGGTAATCATGAATTAAATGTAGAATACAGCTCTTAACTAAGGGTTGTAATGTGAAGATGGAAGGATGGGAAGAGTGAAAAATGAAAAGTCTTATTATCTTTATAGAGTGAATTCATAAATGTGGGTTGAGAAGTATATACTGATAATTTGGGAAACAAATCCTTAATTTTTAAATATCAAGGTAACCATTATTTGTATATTTTAAACCAATTTTTTATTTTTTAATGATTTGTTTATTTGAAAGGCAGAGTTACAGAGAGAGAAGAAGGGAGAAACAGAGAGAAAGAGAAATCTGTACTGGTTTACTTCCCAAATGGCCGTAATGGTGGGGGCTGGGCCAGGCAAAAATCAGGAACCCAGAACTTGATTCAGGCTTCCCACCTTGGTAGCAGAGCCCCAAGCACTTAGGCCATCCTCTGCTACTTTCCCAGGCACATTAGCAGGGAGCTGGATTGGAAGTGGAGCAGCAGGGACTGGAACCCGTGTCCTCATGGGATGCCAGTGTCACAGATGTGGCTTAACACATTGTACCACAGTAATGGCCCCTATTTTAACTCAATTTAAAAACCTCTTAGTTCAAATACTAAAATACAGAACTGAGCAGAGAAGAAGAAACCCCAGGAAACATGAAAAAAATAATAAAACCATTATAACAAAAGGAAATTGGTTAAATGTTTATATTGAGTGAAAATCTCAGAATATGAAAATACTCCCATTATGTGTGTGTGTGTTTCATAAAGAAAAAAAATAAAATACAAGTTAAAACAATGCAAATAAAGTAAAATCAGAGATTACATTATATTTAAGTCAAATAATTCAAGAAAAAACTGGATTAAAATTTTTATTTAAATAGGTTTTAGATACAACAAAGTTTTGAATATCAATTGTTTATAGTTATAGAAAGAAAATGTGAAAATAGGAGAGATAGCAGAAATATTTACCAAAATTGATTAAAAGTAGGTGATATACTAATATATAAACTATAATTTTGATAGTCACAATAAAATTTTGGGTAGTTTTTGAAAAATATAAATCCCAAAATTTCTTGAAGAAGTTAAAAATGAACAAAAATAGCCAAAGATAAAATTTTTAAAATGTCGAAGTTTTAGCTCTGATAAAATCAGTAGGCCAATATGATTTTTTTCTGGTTGTCTTTCCCAATGTCAAACAAATTGTTGCCATGGCTCATTCTAAATTATAGAAAAAAATGACAAATCTCCAAACTGATTTATTAAATTATCAATTTCACAGTTAAAATCTAAGCTATAAAGAAAGACAAGTGGAAGGATATAGCATGGATTACTGTTGACCTTATTCTGGTCAGGCACTACTTGAAGCCCTTTCAATACAAGAATGACAGAAGGAAAGAAAAACATCTGTAAATAGGTAAGCAGCTTGGAAGAAAGGAAAGAGAAGAACAATGACAGCAAATGTGTGATCATATATGCTCAAAATAATTTATAATATAAAATAGAAATCTTCCAATAAAATACCTGCCAATCAAATTCAGCAATATATTTTAAGGCACATCATATCAAAATGAAGGAAAATCTATTATGAAATTTTAAGGAGGATTCAATAGCCATTCCCAACTTTTAAACACCCTCTACTAGGAATATTAAATTCATCCCTTAAAGTTTAATTACTTGTTTTTGTTTATTTGAAAACGAGAGAGAAAGAGAGGTGCTGGTTCAGTCCCCAAATGCCAACAACTGCAAGGGCTGTCCAGGCAGAAGCCATGAGCATCCAGAACTCAATCCAGGTCTCCCACACAAGTGGCCCGGACCCAAGTACTTGAACCATACCACTGCTGGCTTCCAGGGTATGCATTAACAGGATGCTGGAGTCAGTAGTGGTTCCATGACTCAAACCTAGGCACTTTAACCTGAGATGCAGGCTGCAACAGGCATCTTGCCCACAGTGCCAAACACTGGCACCTGATCCATTCTTTTTTTTTCTATCTAAAAATGACAAAGCCACTCTCTCAAATAGGTAATGTGGAAAATTTGAAAATGCGGAACAATTATGTTCAAAATGAAGACAGGAATCTCTATTATTTTTACCATTTTAATTTAATCTCTAGCCATACATGGTTGAAATTGAAAAAAAAATGAATCCATAGTGTAATGATTGAAAAAATGCACGTTTTTCACTTTAATATTAAATACATTCATCTTCTGGGTAATCCCTTGGTAATCTATTAGAGCTAGTTATAATGTGAAATAATGTTAGAGGTTTAGAAGATATATAAACATCAGTACTTTTCCTACACATCAGCAATAAATAGTAAGAAAAAATTAATCATTGAAAATACCATTTCCCAAAGACAGAAAAAAGAACAATAAAAACAAGGAAACAAATAGAAATACAGTTAGCAAGAAAGGTATACAACTTTTTAAAAGAAAATGATAATACACTTCTGCTTCCAGCGAGATGATAAACCAAGACTCTTGAAATCTATTCTACTACAAACACCCACAACTGCTGGATAAAGTACAAGGAGAAAGATGTTCATTCCTAGCTAAGCTCTCAAGAAAGAAAAGATCCAAGGAGTCATCCAAGGCAAAGCACCTGAATATCAGAGTGGAAAGTGGAGGAGCTGAAGCTATTGATGCTCCCTGGTGAGTGAATGAGTTCAAGGTTATGAATCCTGTAGCCATGGATGTGGCTTCTGAGACTCTTAATAGCCACAGACAATGAAGACTCAAACTTAGGTCAGATGAGGTAGTGAGTGAGAATCCTACCTCAGAACAGGGGCCCTTGAAGATATCTCTCACAGAGGAAAAGGCAGACTAGCAAAAAGAATAACCCGCTGACAAAGAGGTACACTGACAGGATGAGGAAACCTGCCCTGGACTCATCCCTAGGAGAAAAATGTCTCCAGTGAGAAATCCAAATACTGACTTTGTTCCCTGAGTGGGCTTGGGGTGGAAATGTGTACTACCTGTTAGGCCTGAACCATGACACTGAGAAATTATTCTCAGCTATGATATCTCTGTGATGCCTGGCAAAAGTAAATTCAAAATGTCTGAAAATTCAGACTAAATGGCATTATTTTACCAAAACTCCCATTCAAAATTCATAATTCAAAATATATACACACACACAGAATTCAGTGAATTATAGTCAGCAGAAACAAGAATATTAGAACCCCAAGAAATTAAAATAAAACAATACGAAAGAAAACTACAAGAAATATGCTTAAAATATGCAGAGGTATAAGTGCTCGACTAAAAAAATAAAACAAGATACTAAGAAATAGACTGTAGTTTTGAAGCATCCATTGTAATTGAAAGACATAATAAACACAATCCTTATCATGAAAAATTCCATTGGCAGTAAAAATTGCCAGTTAAACTCAAATAAAAAGGGATTGAGTATTTTAGATCTGAATAAAACAAAGAAAAAGAGATGAAAAATACAAATGAATGTTTGAGATATACATAATCAAGTTAAGAGACAATAGGCAACTGATAGGTGCTCAAGAAAAGAGAGAATAATTAGAATAAAAAGTGGCAGAGTCCAAAGCAGAAATTTTTCAGAATTAAGGAAAGACATTAAACCTCAGATTTAAGAAGTTCTGATTGGAATAAGTAGAAATAAATAGCCCTATCAACATAGTGGTATAATTGTGGGTGATCAAAAAATGACAGGAAGATTTTAAGAATAATCCAAAAGAAAAGATACCAAAAACAAGGGAAATAATCACTTGAATATTAAAACTTTTTTAAAGATTTACTTATTTGAAAGAGTTATACAGAGAGGGAGAGAGAGAGAGAGAGAGAGAGAGAGAGAGAGAGAGAGAACTATTTTTTTTAAAGATCTAATTATTTATTTGAAAGTCAGTTGCACACAGAGAGAAGGAGAGGCAGAGAAAGAGAGAGAAAGAGAGAGAGAGAGGCCTTCCATCCCCTGGTTCACTCCCCAATTGCCTCAAGGGCCAGACCTGGGCCAATCCAAAGCTTCTTCCAGGTCTCCACATGGGTGCAGGGGCCCAAGGACTTGGGCCATCTTCTACTGCTTTCCCAGGCTATAGCAGAGAGCTGGACTAGGCCCATGTGGGATGCTGGCACCGCCTTACCTGCTGTGCCGCAGCCCCGGCCCCCAGAGCATGAACTGCCACCTGCTGGTTCATTCCCGAAATCGCCACAATGTCCAGAGATGGGCCGATCCAAAGCCAGGAGCCAGGAGCCAGGAGCCAAGAGCTCCTTCCAGGTCTTCCACATGATGCAGGGGCCCAAGTGGTCCATCTTCCACTGCTTTCCCAGGCACACTAGCAGGGAGCTGGATTGGAAGTGGAGCAGTTGGGTCTTAAAACAGAGCCCACATGGGATACCGGTGCTGCAGGGAGCGGCTTTACCCACTATACCACAATACCAGCCCCTGAATATCAAAACTAATTGTACAATGAGAGACAAGGAGCAGGCCTTTAGTGGTAAAGTCACCTACATCCCATATCATGGTACTTGAGTTTGATTCCAAGCTCTGGTTTCTAAGCCCACTCCCTGCTTGGCAGACCCTGGAGGACAGCAATGATGACTCAAGCGATTGGGATCCTGCCCACCCATGTAGGAGACTAGGGTGGAGTTCCCTGTTCTGACTTAAGCACTGGCTCTCTTTCTTCCAGAGCAAAGTGAAATCTTCTTAAAAAATATTGAGAAAAAAAATGTGCATCAGTGCAGAATTGTTTCTTTTTTTCAATTTATTTTTTAAAACAGTATTCTATGTGCATTTAAACTACCATTCCAAAGTGAGTGCTATGTGAAAATATGCCTAGGAAAAATAAAAACAGATTTCTGACACTCATATTTTCACAGACATGTCTAGTGAAATATCTAAAGGAGAATGAACTTAGAAAGAAGGAAATTAAATGCAGAAGAGAGGAGCAGGATGTAGAAAAGAAGTTAAAAAGAAATTTGAATTTCCCTAGGGGAGGTGAAAACATTCTGAATAATTGGAGAATTATATCAAGTTCTTAAAATGGGAGGAATCATTGTAAAAATTTCTTCAAATTAATAATTGTATTCTAATTTAAATAAGTTTAGATTTTTAAAACACAAATACCTTTTTCTAAATACATTTCTGTATATAATACTATTTTCTCCTAGCATACCTACTGCCATCATAAGGTTTTTTGGTAAGGGAATGTCCCATATTTAAATGAATGAATGTAATTTTTCTATTTGCTGGGTATGAAATTGACGTCTGTTTATCATTTAATAATTTAAAATTGTTGATTTTTTTTAATCCAAGTCACTTTTGTTTATTTTTTTATCTGTTTGGTCTACTAGTTTTTGAGTGGGTATATTGAATATTTAAATAAAATTATTGATATATTAATTACTTCATATAACTTTGGGCTATATTGTTAGGGAGTAATTGTGATATCTGATGTTATAGTTTCTTGATCTATTATATCACTTACTTGTCAATGAGTATAATATTCCTGTATCCATTTTGACATTTGATATTCATTTCTGATTCTTCTTAGGAGACAGTCGTATTGAGATCCTCCATTTCTTTTGGTCTAATTTTGTGTCTTCTGATCTGTAATCACATGCATTACCCATTGCACTGCTGGTCTGTTCCCATCTTTCCCCTTAATTTTTTCCCTAGTCCCCCTGATTTTTAATTTTAAATATTTCCATCCCTTTTCTTTAATCCATTTGTTTTTACTTTTAAAAATATTCCAGTTCTGTTGAAATCCTTCATTTCTTCAGTTATCTTGTTGATATTTATTGTTATCTTTAACAAACTTGTAACAGGTATTTTATTTTAGATTATTTTATTTAAAAGGTAGAGAAAGACAGACACAGAACAAGAGAAAGATCTTCTACCCTCTAGTTCATTTCCCAAATGTCCACAACAGGCAGATCTGAGTCAGACTGAAACCAAGAGCTTGGAACTCAACTTAGATTTCTCATGAAAGTGGCATGGACCCAAGTACTTGAACCATCCCTCTCTGCCTTCCAGGGAGTGCAATGCATTAGCTGGAAACTGGAATCAGCAGTGGAGCCAGGACTTGAACCCTGGCCCTCCAATGTGGGGTGTGCGCATCCCAGGGAGCACAACATCTGCTCTGCCAAATGCCTGCCCTTCATAATAGGTGTTCTGAACTCATTGTTTATTGACTCCAACATCTAGATAGTCTGATTTTCCCCTTTCGTTTGCTAATTAACCTTTCTGGTGTGTTCTCACAAATTTTTTTTGTATTACTAATTTTTTGCATGCTTGACATAGTGTATAAAATATAGCAATAAAGATGGACATGATTTTCCACTTGAGATTTACCCCTTTCTTTCTTAAGCAAATAGAATTAGAAGATGATCATAGAGCCGGCGCCGCGGCTCACTAGGCTAATCCTCCGCCTAGCGGCGCCGGCACACCGGGTTCTAGTCCCGGTCGGGGCGCTGGATTCTGTCCCGGTTGCCCCTCTTCCAGGCCAGCCCTCTGCTGTGGCCAGGGAGTGCAGTGGAGGATGGCCCAGGGCCTTGGGCCCTGCACCCCATGGGAGACCAGGAAAAGCACCTGGCTCCTGGCTCCTGCCATCGGATCAGCGCGGTGCGCCGGCCGCAGCGCGCCAGCCGCGGCGGCCATTGGAGGGTGAACCAACGGCAAAGGAAGACCTTTCTCTCTGTCTCTCTCTCTCACTGTCCACTCTGCCTGTCAAAAAAAAAAAAAAAAAAAAAAAAAAAAAAAAAAAAAAAGAAGATGATCATAGCAATACAATCAGGCATTGTGCTAACTTGGGCTGGGCTTCGGTTATCACAAAATTATTATACCTTTGGTATCTTGTACATAATAAATTGGCAAGTTTTGGGCTTAATTATCAATCTGCCATGTCAGCCTATAAAGCCACCAGAAAAATCTCTCGTTTGTCTCTTTCCTACTATAGTCCCTCTGAAGAATCCAATCAATTCTCAGCCTGGGCCTAGGCTCAGAAAATGCCCCTGGGGAAAAAACAGGTGATGATTTCAGCTCATCTAGGAAAGGTTCCTTCCCCTTTGAAATGTTGGTTCATCTAGTCCTCTACTGTACAGCTGTAAATATGATTTTTAGAATACATTTATTCTTGCTGTTGCAGCATGAGGAATGGCTCATTAAAATCTAATATGTATATCCTGCCGGGAAGCAGAAGTCATGTATCTGGCTTTTGATTAGTGATTTTAATCATTTATAGTTATTGTAATCATTGCCTCTTTCTGCATTGTGCATTTTCTACTTATTTATCTTTTATTTTCATTTGCTTTTTTCCATTAACTATATTTAATTTTCTTCCCTTGCTCAACAATCTACGTTGCATCTATTCTATCTGTATATGTAATCATATACAGGTGTGCTCTCACCTCTGTTTTGTCTGTTTTCATAACTGCAGTGTTGATATTATAACCAATATGGGGGTTTAAGATAAGGAGACTATAGTGCCCCGTTTTCTCAGGAACTTTCAATTCATTTCTTTAAGCCACAATTTCTTTAACTGACAATAGGGAGTATGTATATATTATTCATATAAATATAATTTGTTTATAAATTATTTATATTTAAAGTATTAGAGGTATATAAATGAACAAGCAGACCTAAATTCCTGTTATCTGAAAGCTCATCTAGTTTAGTACAATCTGAAACTAAAATCTGCTTTAATTTTAAAAATTGTGTCATACATTTATTTTAAGAATAAAACTTGTATTCTACAGAGGCCATAACACAGGCTTTTTTGAATGGATTAGCTATCTCCCCTTTGCCTTGACTGATTGGAGAATTAGATTTTTCAACTCCTTTTATGGAATGTATCATGGCTCTTTGCAGCATGAAGTCTCTGTTTTGTTGACTTGACCAGTCTGTGGGAAGAAAACACTGTTCTGGATCTTTCTACAAATCTCTCATATGACATAGATTTGATTATCCTATGTTGCATATGAACGAAACACATCTCACAAAGGTTGGGTAAACTTACCAAGGTTATAACAAATAAGGACAAAACCTAGAATCTGAAAGTCTTCCTCTCAGGCATGACTTATGATTTATAATCTTCTTTGGTAGCCATTCTGCCACACACAGCCTTCCAGTTGTTTCTTTTCATGCAGGACATGATGAAAAATGGTCACAGCCTTCCCTTGTCCCACCCCCATCTCTCTGGGCCAACTGTCTTTATATGCTTGCTCAACACAACAGTGCATTACTGTCTCCCAAACAATGTGTCTCCTGTTCCAGGTGGAGATATGTTAGGATTTGGGAAAAAGGAACTCAGAGAAAGGGCCCAGAGATATTTTATAGTTCCGGCAGGCCCTCCATGTTTTTTTTTTTTTTTTCTCCTTTATAATTTTTTACTGAACTTGCTTGATGATCTAGACCTATTATCTCTACCCATACTATCTGAGTATCCAAATCTCAATTTTCTGCTTACTCTCTACCTCCTTCTGCTGCTAAGGGATGAATAGAAAGTACAATTTTTGGAATTGATACCTAACCCACCCTCTTTATTTGGCTCATCATGGCCGACTTAAGCTCTTGTCCTCTGTCAATCGGCTTTTACTTCTGGAAAACTTCAGGAGACAGAACTGCACGGTCTCTTCTTTCCCATCTCCTCTGGGTCTCATTTCCTCCCTCTGTTGGTTGGTTGTCCACTGTCCCTGGTGAAGTCCTTCATTAGTTAATTCAGTAAGCAGATTGCAACACAGAGGGTCATAGCCAGGCTGAAGAGCTTGGAAGGGTGGTAGGAACTCACGTGCAAGTTCATCGTTTTCTCGTGGCTGCTCTAGCGTGGTGACTGCTCAGCTTGCTAAAATTCCTGTTACTCAGGGTTAATTGCCTCTGGCACCACACTTTCTTCTCTTGCAAGAGTACCACCGAGAGCTGGGTCAGCCTTTCAAAGTCAAATTACATTTTCTCCTCTATGAGTTCTGCTCCTGATATGTTTAATATCACGTTAAAGCAGGGCTGAGGGGCATAGCTTCCTTTGCCTGTTCTGAACCACAAGTGGACATGGCTTCAGAAGATGTAGATTTAAGTCTATGCCTGTTTTTGTCTAAATATGCTCAAACAAGCGACTTAACTTTCCTGAAGCTTGATTATTTTACTGAAATGACAGATGCATATGCCTTACTCATAGCATTGCCTTTGAGTTAAATGGGCAACATCTGTGATAGCACATTAGCATACACTTGGTAGTTAATAAATGCTATGTTCTTCTGGCTCTTTCCCCCATCTATTCCAACCTTTGCTTTTCTCCCTCCATTGGCTGCTTATCCCCTCTCTCTGTTTTGTATCCACTCTCCTTATAAGTTCTGGTGTGTTGAGCCCGAGGTAGTCAAAATGCCAGAATTATTTGGGAATATATCTTGGACTTTTCCTCCTTGTGGTTCAGATCTCTGCAATTTGGTTGTCAATTTTGTGACCGCCGAGTATTGACTTCTATGTGTAATGCACAGCACAGAGGAACAAAGATAAGTAAGATCTGGTCTCTGCTCCTGAATTCACAGTCCACAGTCTAATAAAAGGCCAGGGAATTTGAAAGGATGGACATAGCGAGGTATTTTAAAAATTATTTATTTGAGAGGCAGAGGCAGGCATGCGCCCCACCCCCCCCCCCAAAACACACACCACTCCCATCTAGTGGTTCACTTTCCAGATGCTGGAATTAGACTAGAACCAACACAAGTAGCTGGAACTCAATCCAGGTCTCTTACATGGGTAGCAGGAACCCAGTTACTGGAGCCATCACTGCTGCCTCCAGGGTTTGCATTAGCAGGAAGCTGGAGTCAGGAGCTGCAAGCAGGTATCAGACACAGGCACTCTGATATAGGATTTGGGCGTCTTAATTGCCCAAATCCTGCCCTGAGAGGCCTTAATTCAATATGCTGGTTTTGAAATGTGCCGACTTGACCAGGAGGAACTATGGTTCCCAGAAACCTTTTCCCTGCATGTTTACAGTCATGGCAGAGCACAGGGAGATTCTAAGGGGAGGCAACCATTTTATAGCTTATTCACTCTGTCAATTGTCTGCCAGTTCACTTCCTCAGTGTAAAGTGAGTGGCAGCCTGGCCTGACATTATTCCACCTTCCCCTGGTACCTCCTTCAGCTTCTCTGACTCCTGGGCAAGGGTGTGTATTTAGCTCCTTGATAAAGGTTCCTGTCTGCAGGACAGCCACGCCAACAAAGTCAGAGAGCATAAGGACTGGTGCTGGTTTTGGTCTCTCTTATGGGCTCCAGCTCATGCTTGTGGGTTCTGATTTGTTCTTGCTCTCTCTACCCCTGTGTTACTCAGGTTTTAACCATTATAATGAAACATTTGAGAGGGCTAACTTTATAATCAAACATGTTTCTTAAGTTCAAGGTTTCAGAGGTGCCTGCATCAGCTCCGTTTTGGTGAGGATCTCGTGGAAAATAGCACTGGCAATGGAAAGAGCACATATTACTGGGGGCATGCAGTCACATCTCTAACCAGGTGCTGAGAAAAATAGGTGCCACATCCCTTTCAAGGGCCCACTTGAATCAGCTGAAGGACCTCCCACTAGGTACCATCCCTTAAAAGTCCACACCACCACCAACTCCTCCTCCTCTTCCTCCTCCTCCTCCTTCTTCTTTCTTGTTTCCCAAAGAAACCTTTTATTTAAGGAATACAAATTTCATAAGTACAACTTTAGGAATATAGTGATTCTTCCACCATGCCCATCCTCCCATCCACATTCTCAGCCCTCCTCCTCCTCCCTCTCCCATTCCCAGTCCCATTCTCCATTAAGATTCATTTTCCTTAACCTTGTACACAGAAGACCAACTCTATACCAAACAAAGATTTCAAAATTTGTGCACACACATACACACACTGTTTGAGAACAAGTTTTACAGTTAACTCTCATAATACAACTCATTGAGGACAGAGGTCACCCAGGACTGAACCCTCACTTTGACATCAGGCCAGACATTGGAGTTAGAGTTGCAGAATGGCACTGAGGGTGAAGGGGAGCCTCCTGTCCAGTTTTCTGCTGTGGATCCCCCGTGAGGCCGGCATCACAGCCTCAGAGAAGGTTCTAGAGTGAGAACATTTTTATCATGGCCCCTCTAATGTTGTACAACCCTTATTTACAACTTTGCTTCAGTTGTGGAATGCTTTATTTTAAAATGAAACTTTACGCAGGTGCTCCATAGAAAAAGCCAGTTATAGGGAGTTGAATTGTGTCCTCCCAAATGGTACATTAAATTCGTAATCCCAAGGATGTGAATGTAGCCTGATTTGGAAAAGGATACCTCGAAAATGCAAAGGTAAGGTTGTTTAGGTTCAGGGTAGGCCCTCAGTCTAATGCCTGGTATCTGTAAAAGAGAAAGGAGAGGTGTGTTTTAACACAGAGATGGCTGTACAGGAAAGAATGACAAGTGACAACAGATGATGAAATTGGAGGTGCACATCTATCAGCCAAGGAAAGTCAAGGAATGCTAGCAACCCCCAGAAGCTACGAGAGCGATCAGGAATGCGATTTTGCTCAGAGCCTCCAGAAAGAACGAATAATCCAGGTGTCTAGCTCCCAGAACTGTTAGAGAGCACATACCTGCTGTTGCAAGCTATCCAGATTGTGCTACTTTGTCACATAGGCTTAGGTCCTAAAACATAGGGAACTGCCCTGTCAGCTTCCTCCCATCTGCTCCGCCAGGTCCTGCTGGGAGTTCTGTATCTCTTCAGGAAAGCCTGAGAATTCTTGTTTCAAAGTCTTCTGGTTCAACAGTCCCCGTGCTCTATAATTGGGCCCATCATGGTGGTGGGACCTTGTAGCCCCGACCTTCCCACCCCTGCAACACCCTGCCAGTTGAGTCTTTACTTCCACAAAGTGGGACGGGGTCTGGGGCAGCCACGTGTCGAGGGCATGCCTGAGCATCCCAGAGTTAATCACCCCTCTGAGGACCCCAGCCTGGCTGCTCCCCAGGCCTGGCGAGCACCCCAAAGGCGTGATTATCTGATGGTTCTTGCACAACCAGCATCGGGGCCTTTTGCTTAATTAATCACAGAAACGTTCCTGCCTAACTTCAGACAACAAAATAATGAGCAGGCCTGAGAGAGGTTCAAAGACTGCGGGAAAAACAAGGACTCCCCGAGGAAAGGGCCCATTGGAACAGGGCGGTCAGAAAAATCACAGGGATCTACCAGAGCTGCTGCTTGCATTTCGCTGCATGTCCCCTTTCATAGAAATATAATGATTGTGAAAGTGTGTGTATATAGGAGATTAGCACACATAACATTTGAATTTTAGAACTGGAAAATGTTGAGTTTGCAGATGGACCTGAAGGATTGTTTGGGTTAAGCTGCTCTTTTTATAGAATAGGAAACTGATGTCCATAGAGGTTAAGTGACACACACAGGCTCAGAGGCTGGAGCACAACAGCCATCCTGGGGCCCCAGTCTCAGACTTTTAAGTCCTGAAAGCTGAGACTAGAGGTCATGGGGATGAAGGCTCCTTGAAAGCCACAGAAAAGACAAAGAGAAGATAGAGGTTAGATCACTTATGGAGATGCCAGATTAAAGCATGTCAGAGAGTGGAGGTCACGTGAAAGCTTATAGAATTGTCATAGGGTAGAGGCCAAATTATTTGTCTTTTTAAGTTTTTTTTTTTAATTTTTTGACAGGTAGAGTGGACAGTGAGAGAGAGAGAGACAGAGAGAAAGGTCTTCCTTTTGCTGTTGGTTCACCCTCCAATGGCTGCCATGGCCGGCGCGCTGCGGCCGGCGCATCGCGCTGATCCGAAGCCAGGAGCCAGGTACTTCTCCTGGTCTCCCATGCAGGCACAGGGCCCAAGGACTTGGGCCATCCTCCACTGCACTCCCGGGCCACAGCAGAGAGCTGGCCTGGAAGAGGGCCAACCGGGACGGAATCCGGTGTGCCAGTGCCGCAGGCAGGATTAGCCTATTGAGCCACAGCACTGGCGAAATTATTTGTCTTGACAATTTAAGATTTCAACTTGAGACTGAAATCTATCTTATAAAAGATTCATTTGTTTATTTGGAAGGAAGAGAGACAGAGAAAGGGACACACACACACACACACACACTTCTTCCATCCGCTGGTTCACTCCCAAGAGGACCTCAACAGCCATGTCTGGGCCAGACTGAAGCCAGGAGCCAGAAACTCTGTCGGGTCTCCCACATAGGTGGAAGAGCCTGAGTACTTGGGTCATTTCCCACTGGCTTCCCAGGCACAACGCAGGAGGCTAGATTGGAAGCAGAGTAGCTGGGATGCTGGTGTTGCAAGTGGCAGTTTAACCTGTTTGTATTACAGCACTAGCCTCGTGAGATCAATTTTTTTTTGACAGGCAGAGTGGACAGTGAGAGAGAGAGAGAGACAGAGAGAAAGGTCTTCCTTTGCCGTTGGTTCACCCTCCAATGGCCGCCACAGCAGGCGCGCTGCAGCCGGCGCACTGTGCTAATCTGAAGCCGGGAGCCAGGTGCTTCTCCTGGTCTCCCATGGGGTGCAGGACCCAAGCACTTGGGCCATCCTCCACTGCACTCCCTGGCCACAGCAGAGAGCTGGCCTGGAAGAGGGGCAACCGGGACAGAATCCGGCGCCCCGACCGGGACTAGAACCCGGTGTGCCGGCGCCACAGGCGGAGGAATAGCCTATTGAGCCGCAGTGCGGGTCTCATGAGATCAATTTTAAAGGAGCTTAAGCACATCCAAGAATTAAGAGAATATACTTTGGATACCAAGAAACAGAAGGGCAAGGAGAGTGCCTTCCCACTGCAGTTTCAGGGAGCAGAGCCTGGTGGGGCAAGAGGTATTCAGGCAGGTGAAGACTGAGGCATGGTGGTAGCATTGACAGGGAACAGCAGAGCAAGGTGTGGTGAAGAGGAACCTGGAGAGATGAGGACCCTGGGGGATTCGTATTGGCTGGAGCAGAAGGTATGTGAAGAGAGGACCAAGTGGATAGGGCTGGTCAAGGAGGGCTTATCCGGAATGTGCACTTGGTCAGAAGGCAGAGAAGGCTACGGACTAGGATTACCAGGCACTGTTTTCAGGGTGTGACTCAACACAATGGTGCTATGATTATGGGGCCACTATTTATATCACCATATGACTTGGGCGAGAGCCTGAGGGAGGGTGCAGAGAATCTGCTGAGCCCTGGAGCAGCAACACAGCCCCTTCCTAAGTGAACCCATGCCAGCCCCAAAGGCCATGCACATATTTACAAACACTCACATGTGTACAGGGCTGTACCTACCCTGGCCATTTTCCAGATTTCCCTTGAGATTCTGGTTCAAATGTCCCCCCTGGGTAGCCTGATTCCCTCCCCTTCCACCCTACTCTGCCATGCAGGGCTGTTGAGCGTGTTAAGGTGGTACAATGATTTCTAAGTTTCTTTTTTAACTTGAGGAAGGCTGCTTTTGCCAAAAAACATTGTGGAGCCAAGTTCTGCTTTAGCAGCAGCTTTCTGGCAGCTGTTACATGATGGACTGGGAATGGCAACACTCAAGGTGGTGAGCTGAGCAAGGTTAGGGGGACAGCTCAGGAGGCTGCTGGTGAACTCAGAAGGTGTGAGGTGGTAAGGAGCAAAGGGCACCAAGATCTTAAAGGTAGAACCGCAGACTTCAAGTCACCCAAGTTGTTCTTGCCTAGTGCCCTATGGGATCTCACCTGAATTACCAGGGGAACCAACAGAGCAACTCCCTGAGCACACACCTCATCTATGTTGAGGATTTGAGTTTTCTGGAAGAAAATACTGCTTGCAAGAATGCTTGGGCAAGATATACAAATCATATACCATCTTAGTTGTTAGCGGTAAAATGTTTAGAGGAAGGATGATGCCACTCCTTTAACAGTTTGGGGCAAGCACAGGAAGACCTGTCTATTCATCCCTGCAGAGGGAACCTGCTGCTGTAGGCTGGGAGTCACTGGAAAGAGGCAGTGACAGCCTGAGGCTGCATTTGGAGAGCCAGGCATTTCTAGAATCATATGCTAGCATATGAAGAGCAGGTGCCAGCAAACTCAGATGTTTATAAGGTAAGAAACACATGCTTGTCTAGAAAGGACATATAAAGCCAGCTGCCATAACCAGAAAGTACTGCCTGTGCTGTGCGATGCATCACAGAGATGGGGGCACTGGGGTGTGGATCAGGGACAGGGCTGGTGGTGAGTGGTTTAACTGAGGGTGGATGGGAGCTGAAGTTGGTACACACAGCTTTTGCCACTGTCCTGGTAGAGGAGAGGACTCAGTTTTTTTCCTGGCTCAGCTACTTGTTAGTGGTGTAAGTTCCATTCTGTTTGGATCTCAGCTTCTACATATAAAAATCAAAGGTTGAATAAAGCCATCTGACGTCTGAGAGCCTTTCAGCTCTGCAAAATGTGATATTTTCTTTTAAACTATAGATTGAATTTCTCTTACTGGAAATGCTTGGGGCCAGAGCATTTAAGATTTTGGATTTTTTCAGATTTTGTCATATTTTCATAGACTTTACCAGTTAGGCATCAAAAATCCAAACTCCAGAATGCTCTGAAACCTGCAAATCATACTCTAAAGGTTTGGAATTTTAGAGCATCTCAGATTTTGGATTTTCTAATTAAGGATCTTAAAACTACCTACGGTAACTCTTAGAAACCATTAATACTGTGCTTTTTCTTGAAATAATACATCCACAATTAAAACATCTTCATAAGTAGATCTTGCTTTGTGTCTCTATCAGTCTTTGTCACTGCCACTGATGGGCCTATGCTCTGTGATCAGCAGTTAGTCATGTCAGTGAGGACCAGGACCTTTGCAATGTTGAGCCACCCCAGTTAAACTTTATTGGAGATGCCAACTAATGCTTAGAGGTTCTCAACACTGGCTGTGCATTAGAATCTCCTGAGCTTATTTGAAAAAGCCAGTGGTGCCTGGGACCCGCTTCACCCTTGAAGACTGCCTTCATTGTCCAGGTTAGAGCTGGTATTTTTGCTTGTTTGCTTATTTGTTTTACCCCAGACATCTCAGGTGATTGGAATACCCAGCCAAAGACTAACGTTGATGTTACAGATCTCTGGATGGCCAGGAGTTGCTTCTGATATGTCTATCCCACGTGATCACTGTGGTCACCTGTAGCCTTGTCTTAAGTTCCCAAAGACATTAGTGGATGTGATGGATGTGATTGGTAATCACCTGGCCATGTCTGCCTTGCTCCTGGACAGGAATGATGGCCCACAGCACCATGGTCACCATTACTAAATGGGGGAAGAGGTTGGGAAGAGGCTTCCTGGTTTGGATCAGAGTAGACCATTGTAACATATCTATTGCAAGTCCTTTCACAAATTGGAGTGAGGAGGAACACTATGGTTTCCATGCTAAACATGTTTATATACCTGTAGCACAATTTCATGAAACTTAGTGCAGTGAACTTTTTTAAAAAGATTTATTTATTTATTTGAAAGGCAGAGTTAGAAAGAGGAGACAGAGAGAGAAAAATCTTCCATCTGCTGGTTTACTGCCCAAATGGCTGCAATGGCAAGGCCTGGGCCAGGGTGAAGCCAGGAGCCTGGAGCCTTATCCAGATTTCCCACATGGCTGCAGGGGCCCAAGGATTTGGGCCAAGCTCCGCTACTTTCCCATTAGCATTAGCAGGGATCAGAAGTGGAGCAGCCAGGACTGAACCGATGTACCAATAGGATGCCAGCACAGCAAGCTGTGGCTTTAACCAGCTGTGCCACAGCTCTGGCCCTTCAGTGATGGTTTTTAAACAAGTTCTTTATGGAAACATTTGATTACTGTTGACTACAAGGTCTCAGAAGAGGCATTTGAAGCTCCCAAGAAGGTCAGCTGTGGATGAGGGAGATTTTGTGCCTCATGCACCCTGAGCTCCTGAGGAGGTGCAGCGCAGGGATGCCGGGCCTGCACACTCTCCTGGCTCTTCTAGACTCGACTAAAGTACCCGCTACAGGAGTAGCTCTCCCGAGTATATCAGAGTCCTGACAGAAGACAGGAAGAAGGGGCTATTGTGTGTATCTGTGTTTGCCTTGGTCTCAGGATGCCTTGAGATCTGCCAAATCTTCAGAAGGTAGAATTGAACTGAAGCAAACCCCCTAGGAAATGCCTTGGCTTTGCAGTTCAACCCTATACACCATATGAGAAGCCTCCTTAGCCAGGGAGAAACAATGGAAACCACTGTGTTGCCCACTCCCAGGTCCCAGGGCAGCCACTAGAGAAAAATCCCAGACCGCCGCATTGCAGCACTGCGCTGGGTGAGGTGGAGGGTGGGGAGCATGGTCCCCAGAGCACATATCAGTTACTGGACTCTCTTAGAAAGTGGTTAGCAAATTCCCTTTCATTTCTGTCCAGGAACGTGGGAGGAAGGAGGCTGGGCTGGCCTGGTCAAAGCATTTCATTCAGGCAGTAGGTTCACGGGGAGTGCTGAGGGCAGGCTGATGAAGTGATAATGGCTTTCACATTGCCACTGCGTGGAGAAGCACGTGTCTCTCTTGGGGTATGGCAGGGGACATTTATGCAGCTGTGCCCTCAGTATCTGGAAGGCTTATTTGGGAGAGTCCTGGACACATTATCCTTCTGTGGACACATCAACTCTCACCCTATGGAAGAGTCTTTTTAAAGCAATATTTATCATGACTTTTGTTGATAGAAAGGTGATGTTGGTGGTGTACCAGTTATGAATATTAAAATAGGGACAGGATGCTTTTGTTGACCTTTGACAAATGGGTAAGCTGTTAATACAAGGTCACTGTCAGAAGTCCATATGAGCTAGAGTTATCACAAAGGCCATGAACTTCCTTAACTTAACACCTTATACTAAGAGGAGTTCTTAAATTACAGGCCACAGACCAGTTGTGAGGAGATGATGTTGCAAGGAGTTTGGGGAAATGAATCTTCCAGCACTGACCAAGGCGCTACATCCCAGCTAAGGGCAAGTGCTGATTTGCAGTGAGAGAGAAGCAGGCACAGCTCGTGGTGGGTCTTTCTACTGTGATACTGAGCAGGAGAGAATCAAGCAGAAGGGAACTGAGCAAACTATGGGGATAGGGTGCATGTAGGAATAGTATTAACTTAGGGTGAAGGCAAGCACCTAAGTCCAGCTGGGAGGGAAGATGGCATGTGGGGACAGGAGGTGTCACCATGATGAAAGTGGCTTTAGGGGCTAGTGCTGTGGCATAGTGGGTTAAGTTGCCGCCTGAAGTGCCAGCATCCAATATGGACGCCTGTTTGAGACCTGGCTGCTCCACTTCTGAGCCAACTCTCTGCTGTGGCCTGAAAAAGCAGTAGAAGATGGCCCAAGTCTTTGGGCCCCTATACCTATGTGGGAGACCTGGAGGAGGCTTCTGGCTCCTGGCTTCGGATCAGTGCAACTCTGGCCATTGTGGCCAATTGGGGAGTGAATCAGCAGATGGAAGACCTCTCTCTCTCTCTGCTTCTCCTATCTCTGTGTAACTCTGACTTTAAAATAAATAAATAAATCTTTTTAAAAAAAAGATTAAAAAAAAAAAAGAAAGTGGCTTTAGTGGACACTTGTTGAAGATGTGCTCAGGGTGTTCAAGGAATGGTAAAGAGCCCACTGTTGCTGGAACAGAGTAAAAGAGGGGCAAGGTGGGAGGAGATGAGACCAGAGAAGTAGCAAAGATCTGGGGCATGTCAATACAGAAAGCAGCATGATGATTTGGGCTTCTCCTCTGGGGAAAGCTATTGCTGAGGCTTCAAGCCCGGGACTGACAGCATCTACTTGGGTTTTAAAAGGCTCTCTCAGTACCACTTCCTCATCACTACAGTGTTTCAGCTGGAGGCTGGGTTAGCAGTCATTGTGGTAAAAGGCCATGGTCTTTAAATTTGGTAGGCTTTTCAACATTAATGTGTATTGTTGATTCAGAAATCTTGGATTCTGGATAAGTACGTCTAGAGCAAGTCCCAGGTGTCTATATTAGAGATAACACTTATCCTGCTGTTTGGAGACATTTAAAGGGAATGAAAGGAGAAGAAATATAAGAGGAATCCATAGACTTTATGCACTGTTGAAAACAGCTCTTCCATATCTTAGCGCCTATAGATTGAATTCTAGCCACAGTCCCTTTTTCCAGCTCAGGATCACTGCTGCTGCCATTAGCTTTCTCTCAGCCCTTGGTCTCAAGTGTCATTGGGCAAACACTTGTGATGCCTCATTTAAAGGGGTATTGAAATGATCCTTCCTGAGGGACCAGGCAGACCTAGACTGCACACTCATCAATGGACCCCATTTTAAGTTTTAGTCCCAAAAAAGCCAATGTAGGCCAGAAACTTCTGCAGTGCTAGAGGGGGAACCAAAGCAAAAAACAAAGTTCAATTTCAAATGTCCAGGAAGATCGACCATGAAAGATGGAACCATGATCTGCTGAGTGGATGGCACTGGGTTGGAGCAAACAGCAGTCTGCAAACAAGCAGAGATTCTTGATGTGTGTCATGCACACTATTGGGAGAGCCTGGTTTACCATTAGAGGCCAATGGTGTGTCTGTTTAGCTGATACACACAGGGTGGAAATGGGCTTATGTGACAGAACAAGCCATGGACCAAGAGATTGGGATGTTGAGGTCCAGTTCTGGCTATATTCCACTGTTCTCTGGGACCTAAGTCAAATGGCCACTGTCCCTGGGATAGGTAGACTCTAAAGACACTTCCAGCTTGGAAATACTGAGGTTTCTGGATGCATCCTCTTGTGCTCACTGCTATGTTTAATTTCTCTGGATCTTGACAGTTACTTTTTCCCATTGAAATGATGTGTCATGGCTTCTTTCTCTGAATAAATGAAACTCAACAAAGCAATCGTACAAAAAACATATCTTTGACCTCAAAGGATGGCTGTAGTGCTCTGAGGGTTAGAAAAAGAACTCTTCTTGTCCAGAAGCTCTTTAGAAACAGTTAGGGATGCATCTGACCTGCAGGGAATGCCCGCTTTTGATACTGGAGATTGTGTGACCCTGTAATTACAAGAAGACACTAAACCTCAAGGGAAAACAAGAGAAATTCTTGCTCCAGGAGCTTATGGCAGTGGAGGAAGAGAGCCTGAGATATTTCCTAGGTTTGGGAAACCTAGTTGTAAACCCTGAGCCAGTGCCAAGGCCTGTTTTAGGGGATGAGGCAGGGATGAAAATGGGGACAGGTAGCCAGATCAGAAGCTGGGAAGGTAAGGAGCAGTGTAAAATGGGAGGAAGGGAGTCCAGATCTTGGAAAGTAGTTCAGAACTAAGATGGACAGCATCAGTGTTGGAATCTAGGAGGAGTTCAAAGTCATGCACAGACCAGGCAGAGGCTGCTCCTTGAGAGAATGCATATCTCTAGCTCAGACATTTTGTGAGCCTTCTGTGGCTGGGGTCCCTCCTGTCGCTCCCCGTCTTCATGGAGGAACGACACTAAGCCCTGCCTAGGCTTCATATCCGAGTCACGGCACCATTATGTCGCTCCCCCTCTTCGTGGAGGAACGACACAGGACCCTGCGCTGTTCTTTCGTCTGCTCGGCCCTCCCCGGGTTTGCTGCTGGTTCTTCCCGGGTTGGCTACTGTCCCTTCCACCTCCGTGGAAGGGCAGTTCCCCCTGGCCACATTCCCCACTTCCGCAGGGGAGCGGCACACCGCCGGCCGGCTCTCTCGGGGGCTGCACAGGTGTTCCTTCAGGTGTTCCCCTTAGATGTTCCTGGTGCATGCCGTCTCTCTCCTCCTTTATAGTCCTCCTCCGCCAATCCTAACTCGGCTGCCCACACGCCGAGTACGCTGCTCTCCAATCAGGAGCAAGTCCTACAGTTTATTGGCTGAACTGGAGGCAGCTGTGTAGAAGCTGTTTTCTTCTCTCCCAGCGCCATATTGTGGGAGAGCAGATGCATAGAATAAGTCTTAATTCCAGTAACAGTATAGTCCGAGTTGCTCCCCACACCCTCCTGCCATCCACTCTGGATGGGTGGGATTTGGAATGACTGAAATGGAATTGCTTTTGCTACAGGGAAATCCTTGGAACTTTTGGAAGAGATGGAGAATTCCGATGTGATTCTGGTTCAACTGGATAGTAAACTCTCCATTTCCTATTGATGTCCATCCTGTAATGTCCTTGGTCTCACTTAGATCTATCTTCATCCACTACATTTCTGTCTTTTAACTTCTCTTCCCTCACTTTGGCTCTCCTTGCAAAGGATAAAACAATTATGGTCAATATCAGGTACCCTTCATCTCTGCCAGGTCTGCCCATTTAACAGAGCTCAAAGTGGACACTTCAAAGCCATGATTAAATGCTAATCCATGTAGAGAAAACAGAACTAAGTTGACTTTTTTTGAGCAAGATGTTTAAAAAATATCCTTGTATTATTAAATAGTCATCAAAGTCCTCAAGAATGAAAATCATTATTTTATGATTAGTGGCAGACCCTATGGTAAGTGATTTATAAGTCTTGCATTTATTTCCCATAATATCCCTATGGGATAGGTACAATTAATACATCGATTTTACAGCTGAACAAACTGAAGCTTAGAAATGTTAAGCAACTTGCTTAAAGTTACACAACATTAAATTAAGACACAGCTGCTCAGACACATAGTTAATCTTCCATAGTTCAGGTAAGTGTTTGCCTACAGTCACATAGCTAATAAGAACTGAGATACAAACCCATATATGACTCCAAAGTCCTGCACTCTTCTAACAGACAAGAGGATCCTCTTCCTTCTGTGCTGGCATTTTCTGATGGGAGGAGGGGGAAGGATAAGGAGGAGTCATTCTAATTAGGGAGCTAATTAATTCTTGTTTCAGACATGGGCCAAACCTCATATTAGCAGGTCTTATATCTGCAAATCCTCAGGGATGAGAGCATCTCCCAGCAACCATGCCTTGGGTTCCCTGCATAGTCTCATGATTGTTGTCACTGGAATTGTCCATATGATTACATCTGACCAAGCCAGGATTTTCTACATGGAATCCTGCTGCTCCTTGTTCACTCACCATGACCAGCTGGCTGGCCTGTGTGTTCATGATGACCTTTGCTTCCCACATCTCCCTGCTCTGTTACTGTGATTGACACTGCCCCACTGCCTTCTGTTCTTGCTCACTTTCTACAGAGTGTTTTGGCCTCACTATATAGTTAAGAAACTCCTGTTGTGGGTCTCTTAAAAAAACAACAAAGCAACAAACCTTAATTTACATTTAAAAAATTAAAACTTGGAGAGGAGGGTGGAGATAGATAATTTACCTAGGCCTGCACATTCAAAAACGAGCACATAATTACTGTTTTAAAGTAAGTTGTCAGGAAGCAAGATTGATTTAAACATGACATCTGTTTACACACAGTGAGCTGTCATGAGCTGCATATGTAGGGTCAGAAGAGCTGTGTTCTGTGACCATGACAGCTTAGCTTGGTTATGGAAATTTGGCTCCACCTGCTCTGCAAGGGCGTAGTAAGTCACCTTCTAAACAGCTCGCTCTCTCTCTCTCTCACATACACACACACTCTTTTGTGTGTGTACACGCACACATGCTTCACTTTATCTACTATGTGCTTGACACTACCCTAAACTCACACACTAAAACAAGAAGTGGGAGGTTGTGCGAAAAAACCTCACAGTGAGGTTAAAAGTATGAATGTTGGAATAAGAAAGATCTGCTTCTAAATTCTGTCCCTGACACTTCTCATGACAACTCCCTCAATTTGCTTTTCCAAAAGGCAGGTAAGAGCAATGCCTTTCTCGCAGGGAACTGTTAGGGTACTTTGATGTGTGTTCAGGGCACTAGCCCAGGACCAGACCAAAAGAGATGCTCAATAAATGGTGGCTCTGGCTCTTATTGATATCAGGAAGGATCCTGATCTCATTACACCTGGGATCTTGTGAAAGAAAGAAGACTCACTTAATAAACATGCAGGGGCTATCAGGCGAATTTCCTATTCAGCAGTTTAGAGCAAGTAGATCAGCTTCCTAGGTAGATGCAGAAAGATGTCTAGGATGAGAGGAGACTTGAGCAAGGTCCTCAATAAGTTTATGTGTAGGGGGAGTAAAAGAACCACAAGCAGAGCAGGCCCTGAATGCCAGCCATGTGCCTGGAGTGCCTGAGCCCAGTGTGCTCTCCAGGAGAATTCTTTTTTGTTTGTTTGTTTTTTGGTTTTTTTGGTTATTTTTTTTTTTTTGACAGGCAGAGTTAGACAGTGAGAGAGAGAGAGAGACAGAGAGAAAGGTCTTCCTTCCTTTGGTTCACCCCTCAAAAGGCCGCTACGGCCAGCGCGCTGTGACCAGCATGCACTGAAGCCAGAAGCCAAGTACTTCCTCCTGGTCTCCCATGCGGGTGCAGGGCCCAAGCACTTGGGCCATCCTCCACTGCACTCCTGGGCCACAGCAGAGAGCCGGACAGGAAGAGGAGCAACTGGGAAAGAATCTGGCGCCCCAACTGGAACTAGAACCCGGGGTGCCAGCGCCGCAGGTGGAGGATTAGCCTGGTGAGCTGCGGCACTGGCCCAGGAGAATTCTTGCTGATTCTCCATCACTCGGTCCTCACGGGGCCTTTCTCTCACGCCGTGGGCCTCACCCCACATCAACACTCACTGCTTTCTCTCTTTGCGTGTTTGTTCTTTTTTTTTTTTTTCTATTGTGGTTATTTGCTTCTTTTTCCTTTCTTAAGCTGTTTACATTTTGAAATCAAAATTATATATGCAAATAGTTTAAGAAGCCAAATGCCTGTGCCTGCTGTGTGATACAAGGCAGTACTTTCCCAAACTCTGCTACCATTCTTTCCCTCTCAGGAGGCTGATCCTGTTGGCATCTATGGCCATTTCCCTACAAAACGTGGTTATTTTTTCCGATTCTTGACTTGTTGGCTTTGTCACAATTCCTTGCCTTCCCACTGTGCTGCATGGAAGGTGAGGTTTAGTTTCTTTCTCTCCAAGCCCCACTATTATGCACACACAAACACTATCTGTCCTCCTTATCCTTCCAATACAAGTTACCTTAATTTTGGTTGGATCAAGATTTACTGTTTAAATTATTATGACTGCATACAATGGTTTATGCCAAGTTGTCCAGGCTACCATACCCAAATACTTGGTTAAACACCAGTCTAGACGTCACTGTGAAGGTATTTTTTAGATTAACATTTAGATCAACGGACTTTGAATAAAGTGGACTACCCTCCAAGACGTGAATGGGCTTCGTGCAAAGCCTTCAACCAAAAAGCTGGATACCTTAACAAAAATACTAAAACCTCTTGGCAGAGGGAATTCTGAGGACACATTGATTTTGGATTTGAGCTGCAACACCATCTCTTTTCTGGGCCTCCAGTGTATTGGCCTGCCCTGCAAATTTGGGACTTAACTCCCAGCATTGTGCAAGACAATTCACTACAATAAATCTTTCTATATGTACATACGATTAGGTCTGTTTCACTGGAGAACGTTGTCTAATATATTATGCAAACAGTATTCCTAGCTGAGCTTCAAAAATAAACAATTACTTTTTCTTTTCCTTCCCAACGTCTTCTTTTTCCTGGAAGTAGTAGTTATCTTATTTTGTTGGTGGTGTGTGCTTACTTTTCTATTTATCTGTCATTAATTCCATCTCAATCTCAACTGATTGTCTAAATCTCCTCTCAAGACAGTCAGGTATGTGAGGTTTTCTCTCAATTTCATCTCCCTGAAATAGTTGCTAACAGTGGGGCTGGCTTCATGGGCAAACTGAAGCTGCACAGGGCCTTGTCTTTAGTTTAATGTTCTGTTTTCAACATCTTTATCGTTGTAATACTTCTTTTTTTTCTAACAGAGAAGCCCTCATTTTCATTTGGCACAGTGTCTTGCAAATTATGTAGTCACCCCTGTCTACTGGAGCTTTCCAAAGAGCTTTAATTGAGACAGATGCACAGGGATCATTCTAGTGCTATGTAGGTATCCCCCTTCATCAATCATAGAGATTATCTTCACCCCCTCCCAGGTTTGTCCTCATGCTCCCCTCATAGGCAAAATTAAAAATTCTTGAAAGCAAGTTTGCATTTTACTCATTTTTATTTCTCAAATCCATCCAGCAGAATGCTTCAAGCATAGTGGTATGGGTGTATATGTGATCCAGGTGAACTATTTAAGAAGATAGAACAGGAGGAGGGTACAGTCAGTCTTTCCAGGAGGGAGACATGATATGAAGAAATCAAGGAGGTGGAAATGTGTCTTCAGTGGATGGGAAGCAGTGAGGACAGCAGCCTGGTGTGTCAGAAAAAAAGCATATTGGAAGCAATGGGAAATGGTGTTGAAAATTATGTGAGAGCCAACTTGTAGAGAGACTCAAATGCCAGACTAGGAATTTTCTGCAGACTTGTAGGCCTCCCAGGACTGATTTCCCCATCTAATGACATCTGATATGTGTAGTTAACGAAACTCCAGCTGGGTAGAATTTCACACTTCCCTTTTCTTGGCACTGAAATAGGTGAATAGAGTAGGATGGGTGGGGGACAGAACCTAGCAGCTGAAAAAAAGGGAGCTCATAAGAATGTTTCCTGTGAATTTTAAAACCCAGTCTAGTACAGAAGCAGAAGCAAAACCATTAGGACTCTGGCAGTGAGCCAGGGAGGTGTGGATCATGCTAAATCTAGGCAAAGCAACCCCAGACTGGCAGCCCTGTTATCACTAAATTCACAGGATTAAAGACCAGCAATCATTAGCACCTCTTATGTGCCTATGATCCTCCTGGCATCCAGCACTAAGAAAATCGGGCTTGCCCCCTCTGGAAATTTTCACACCAGGATGACTGTTTCGGGTAAATATGAAGATTAGTGGGCTAATGGGGACCTCTTGCTGTTTGAACCTCAACCACAACATGGGATCCCATGTCACACATGCACAAAGAAACAAAAGCACCTTTCAGAATCGCTGGCAATATTGTTCCAAAATGCATATTAAAGTTCTAAAAGACATTTATAAGGCTTTGAAGAGGCCTTAACTGATAACAGACAGAAAGGCATATATTCTCCATACCGAAAAGCACATGGAAACATATTTGTTGTGGCACTCTCATAGTAGCCACAATCTGGAAATAAGGCAAACATTTATCAACAGTGGAAATGGAAATAAACTGTACTATTATGTTCACAATGAAATAGACACAGCTCTGCAAGTGATTAAGTCACAACAGCATGGGTGAATTCCACAAATATAATGTTGAATGAAAGAGACCAAGAGTATGCATGCTGTATACTTTCAATTGCATAAATTTCAAAACTAGGGCAAGCTAGGGTCAGGCTTTTGGTTCAGTATTTAATACTTTTCTTGGGATTCCTGCATCCTACACTGGAGTGCCTGAGTTTGAGTC
Source organism: Oryctolagus cuniculus (assembly GCF_964237555.1). Taxonomy (NCBI): domain Eukaryota; kingdom Metazoa; phylum Chordata; class Mammalia; order Lagomorpha; family Leporidae; genus Oryctolagus; species Oryctolagus cuniculus. The sequence goes on along the minus strand of NC_091432.1, from coordinate 50,839,415 downwards.
CTGGCTCTGCTTCCAATTCCAGCTTCTTGCTAATGAACACCCTGGAAGCAGTAGGTGATGGCTCAACTAGCCTGGCAGTTCCAACTGTTGTATGCAAGTGGGAAACGAATTAGCAGGTGAGAGATCTCTATATGTCTGTCTTTCCATTGCTTAACCTTTAAAATAAAATAATAAAAAATAAAAATTAAAAAATAGGCCAACCTGTTTGGTATTAGAATTCAGATTAGTGGTTCTCTTCAGGGACTGTGGTTACAAAGTGCCACAAGTGGCAATTTCTGGAATGTTGGTTATGTTCCATTTCTTCATCTCAATCCTTGTTACAGTGGTGTCTTCATTTTGCAATAATTCACTTTAAATAAAAAGGCACAGATAGATTGAAAGAAAAGGGTGAGAAATTATGTACCTTGCAAAGAACCAGTATGCGGAAACCAATTTTAAGATCAGCTATATCAATCTCAGATAAAATAGACTTGAGGGTAGGAGTAATAGCAGAGACAAGGAGAGATATTTCATTATGATAAAAAGATCGGTTCATTAAGAAGTAGCAATCACATGAATATGTACTGAGTGAGGTTGCTTTCAAATAAATACAGCAAAAGCTTAAAGAATTAAAGACAGAAGGAGACAATGCCATATTTTTGGAGATTTTAACACCCTGCACTCAGAAATTGATGTCATAAGTAGAAAAATATCAGTAAAGTACTAGATCTTAAGCAATCTGACCTAATTAAGTTATGCAAAAGACTATGCCCCAATAACTGTCATATGCAATTAATTGTTCCCTAAAAGAACCTAGAACCTCAACTAAGACAGGCAAACTGGGAAATAAAACAAGTCTTTAAAAATTTTCAAAAAAATATAATCCATAGAATGTTTTATGACCGTATAGTAATAAGTTAGAGTCTAATAGTAACTAGATAACTAGGAGAGCCCCAATTTGGAAATGAAAAGAAAATTGCTAATGAATACTCACTAAATGATATGAGTAAAGTAAGATATTACAAATTGGAAACTAATTTTAACTGAGTGGTTATAAAATGACAACATACTAAAGTTTGTGGAGTTCAGCTAAAGCAACATTGAGAGGTAATTAATAGCTTTAAAGAAATGCTTAAAATCAATGACAAAAAAGTTGAAATAAAGTAAACTGAAAGTAAATGGATGAGTACAATAAAATATAAATCAGTGGCAAAAAAAAGAGACAAATATTGTTGAAACAAGGCCACTCTGAAAAAATTAATAAAATTAACAAACCTGGGGAAACATGATCCATAAAAATATAACTTACTAATATTAGTTACGAAAGAGTGAATATTATTACTGACCCTTCAGACATTAGAAGGAAAAAAGTCTGAATCATGAATAACTTTATGCCAATAATTTCAATAACATCAGTTCTCCAGGAATTCTACTTGAGAAATGCAATTTACATAAATGGATACACAACAAAGTAGAAACGCTATATCGCATCTTGTTAATTAAAAAAAAAATGTAATTCAACAACAGCAGCAAAACGTTCCCACAAAGAAAGCTCTAGGCCAGATCTGACAGATTCTAAATTCTTTTTCCATCTGTTTCTACAAGCAGATTCCTGAGATGGTAACTGTTCCATAAGCTGGGGTCCCTGTAGGAAGAGTGAGCAGAGCACTCTCCCCAGTCCCCAGCCCGGTGACTTGAGAAGGGGACTTGCAGCACTGCAATTTGAGGTTTATTGCACAGCATGCCTAGCCTGTCTTGACTGATTTGTTGAGATGACCTTGATTGGGCAAAATAACGCAGGGACTTGAATTCAATCAAAACAAGAATCAGAGCAAAAATACTGATTATGCTGCCTTCATGGCTTAAGTCCAGTTCCTAACTGGCTTTAAGTCCTCCATGACTGGTTGAATCTTGGAAATGGAATGTTGGAACCCAAACTCTCAAAAATGGGCCACTTTAAATCAGGAAGAAAACTATGAGTGAGAGAAAGGAATATTAGCACAGTAATTTCCATTTCCTGTATGATGGGTGAATAGATAGGGTTTTATGTCTAAGTGACAGCACAGGCAATAAGAGTTAAAAATATGTAATATAAACTTACAAAGATAGCCACTAATAGAATAAAGAAATCATAGAGTCAAATCAAATGTCCTGGAGGAAATAAGAACACAAGCAAACCAGATGACAAACAAAGAAAAAAGGGAAAAGGTGAGAAGAAGGAAGGTTAAAAGAATCAGAAAAGACAGGAGAAATCAGCTGGGAAGTGTCAGAAATGAAAAAATAAAATAACGTGACAAGAATAACTAAAATTAAATATATTTTATTATAATATATATAAAAATGATGAAATAAACTACCAAATCTTAAAAGATTCAGATGAGGTAAAATAAATTCAAGGATATGATTTTACAAAAATGATTCAGAACAATGGTTCTAAAACAATGGCTCACAAAGCTTGCAAAACGTTATTCCGAAGTAATGGAAGCCATTGGGGGAATTAAGAGAAATGACAGTAAATAGCTATATTTTAAAAGATTAGGCAAAAAGCCTTTTTTAAAAAAAGATTTATTTATGTATTTGAAAAGTGGAGTTACAGAGAGGCAGAGGCAGAGAGAGAGAGAGAGAGAGGTCTACACATCCACTGAATGACAGCCGGAGCTGTGCTGATCCGAAGCCAGGAGCCAGGAGCTTCTTCTGGGTCTCCCATGTGGTGACCCAAGACTTGGGCCATCTTCTACTGCTTTCCCAGGCCATAGCAGAGAGCAGAACCAGAAGTGAAGCAGCCAGGACCCAATTCGTGCCCATATGGGATGCCAGTGCTGCAGAACATGGCTTTACCCGCTTCACCACAATGCCAGCTCCCAGGATTAAGTTTAAAATGGTTACTGGATACCTGAGTACAGGATTAAGTCTTTTTTTTTTTTTTTTTGAATAAAGTTTTTATTGGCCTCAGACCAGGAGGAGTCCATGGGTCTTGAAAACTTCTGTGAGCTTACTGATTTTCTTCTCCACGTTCTTTTCAGCCCGTTTTGTTGCCTCATGAGCTGCATTTTCTTCCCGTAATGGATCTTGGCCTTCCTGTTTCCTTCCAGCGCAGCCGTCACTTCCGGGTACTTCCCGCCAACTTCATGAGCCAGGTGCCCCAGGTAGGTAAACTTTCTCTTAGGGGTCAGTCGCAGGACCTTGAGGGCGGCGGGAACCGCCATCTGCTTCTGCTTTTCCTTGTCCCCTCGGACCCCTTGAGGCAGTCCAGGGCGGCCTGGCAGCTGCGCTGGGTCTCACAGGGCTACATGCTTCACACAGTTCTCCCGAATATGCGGTGGCCGGCCGGAAAGTGGTAGGTACCCCGGAAGGGGCTGGTGTTTGTCTTCTTGTGAAGGAGGACCAGGTACTAAAGTACAAATTGCCAGAAATGTTGATGCCCTCGCGGTGCACCACCGCCTTCTGGCCCAGTAGCCCCCGCTTGGCCACAACGACCTCCAGGTGGCCCAAGAGATGGCTTCGGTCATCTGGCACCAGGACCTGCCCCTCCTCCATTTTCAGCAGTTGCTTGGGAAAAAGCAGGATTAAGTTTAAGATGTCTATGGGGTACTCAAGTACAGATGTCAAGTAAACTACTGGAGATTGTGTTTTTTAATTCTACGCTGGGCTCATGAATGTGAATTGGAGCATGTATCTATCTAAGTCAGTGACAGTAGCTCAAGGCTTAGAATACATCATCTGATACTCTTAGGACACAGGACTTCTCATGCTGATTGCCATCCAGACTCTATGGATAGAGCCCAAGGGAAGGTATCATTTCTACTAAGAGATTATAAATTATTATTAGAAGAGAGGTGGGCAGTGAAAGTAATGGGCGTTCTATAGAAGACCAGTTTTTAAAGATAAAGGGAATGTTCTCAAACAAAAGTACAACTGCTTGAGTTTTCATATACTTGATGATGTAGAATCAACATCCATAAAGCAGCCCTTATTAGCAGCCCTAATTTATACTCCTATGGAGCTGTGGTCTTCCTAATTTTACTTGTTGAATATTATGATTAGTAGTGAATTAAGCCTGTAATTATAAAGGGAATTGAAATTTTGTCTTTGCACAAATTAAAGAAACAGAAAGGAAGGAAGGAGGAGGATTGAGGGAGGAGGAGGGAAAGGGGAGTATACTTACCTTAGAACTGTACCTATGAAATACATAAAATCTATGCTCCATATTAATAAAAAATTTAAGAAGAATGAATATAGAAGGAAGTAGAATATTTTAAACAAATTTTTGTGAAATATTTAATTTATTAAAATTAAGTTGTAAATATTTCTTATAATTCCTGTTAGGGCCGGAGTCAATGTCCAACTTGGATGGCAAAAAAGATAGAAATGTAGGCCTGCTTGAGGGCATGCAGGATTACAGTCAAGGGAATAGGGTCATAAAAAATAATATCGGAAGCCAAAAAGCTGACTTGCTGGATATTTTTAGTTTTCTCAGCTAGCCTGGGAGTTAAAAGTTGGGATGAAGGGCTTTGAATATAAATGTCCACTCAGTTTCTAGGAGTTAATGTATTAGCACTTCCCTTGAGGACAACTTAGATGAAGTGTGCATTTGTAGGAAGTGCCATAGCAAGTCTGAGTCAGATGGATTCAGGATAAATCACAGAACACACCTCAGCTTCCACTTCTGAAAATGAAATAAATAATATCACCAACTGCACAGGTCATATTGAGGAATTAAATACATAAAGCATATTGAGCATTTAATTTAGTGGATAGCACATACTAAGATCTCCACCAATGCTACCTTTCTAACTGCTGTAGCCTGACTTTAATTTTGACCTCAACTTCAGCTTTAAAAAAAAAAATGGGGAGCAGTAGACATTGTGGTGCAGTGGGTTAGGACACTCTCTGGTACATCTGTATTCTGTGCTAGAATGCCTGGTTTGAGTCCTGGCTACTCTGTGCTTCCCGTCTGGTTTCCTACTAATCCACCTAGGAGGCAGCCAACGATGACCCAAGTATCTGGGTCCTGACATCTACCTGGGAGACCCGGATGGAAGTCCTAACTCTTGTCTTCAGCCTGTTACAACCCCAGCTATTGCTGACATTTGAGGAAATGAATGTTGTTGACAGATATCCCTCTCTCTGGTTCTCACCCTCCCTGTGTCTCTGCCTTTCAGATAGATAGATAGATAGATAGATAGATAGATAGATAGATCTTAAAAATAACTTTTGGAGCTCAACTGACTGAGTTCAAGTCCTGACTTTGCTGTGTGACCCTAAGACAAGTTACTTCACCTATCTTTTAATTGGTTTCTTAATTAGCAGAATAGAGATAAAATAGTATGTAGCAGTTCAGCACATGCTCAGTTGGACTTACCTTTAATGGTAGAGTTAGAAACATGCCAGGGGATTCCAATTCAGTCCCATCAAGGTGGCATGTACCAATGCCATCTCACTAGTCAAAGTGATAGTTTCAGTTCATAATTGATCATAATGATAGGATTAAGAGTCAAAGGGATCACATAAACAAGAGTAGTGTCTACTAATACTAACTGATAGAATAAAAAGGAGAGAATGATCCATTATGGGAAGCGGGAATCACAGAAGACTCATAGAATGGCAGATGTCCTAAACAGCACTCTAGCCTCAGAATCAGCCCTTTAGACATTCAGATCTTGCCAGCGCCATGGCTCAATAGGCTAATCCTCTGGCTGCAGTGCCGGCAAACTGGGTTCTAGTCCTGGTCAGGGCGTCGGATTCTGTCACGGTTGCCCCTCTTCCAGGCCAGCTCTCTGCTGTGGCCCGGGAGTGCAGTGGAGGATGGCCCAAGTCCTTGGGCCCTGCACCTGCATGGGAGACCAGGGGAAGCACCTGGCTTCTGGTTTCAGATCAGCGCGATGTGCCGGCTGCAGTGTGCTGGCCCGTGGCGGCCATTGGATGGTGAACCAACGGCAAAAAGGAAGACCTTTCTCTCTGTCTCTCTCTCTCTCACTATTCACTCTGCCTGTCAAAAAAAAAAAAAAAAAAAAAAAAAGACATTCGGATCCAGCTAAAAAAGTCCAAGAGAGTATTTCAGGCATGGAAAGACAAGACACTCTGGCAAAAAAAAAAAAAAAAAAAATGAAAGATCTCTGTGAGTGAGACCCCAGCAGAAAGAATGGGCCATCAAAGAAGGAGGCACCTTTCTCTGAAGGGAGGAGAGAACTTCTACTTTGACTATGGCCTTGTCTAAATAAGATTGGAGTTGGCAAACTCAAGAGGCTTTTATAGCCTTGGCAACTCATGACAAGAGCCTCGGGTGATTACTGACGCCATAAATAAGAATGTCAATTGTTAAATCAACAACAGGAGTCACTGTGCACTTACTCCCCATGTAGAATCTCTGTCTTAATGTGTTGTACTATGTGATTTAATGGTATAACTAGCACTCAAACATTACTTTACACTTTGTGTTTCTGTGTGGGTGCAAACTGTTGAAATTATTACTTAGTATATACTAAATTGATCTTCTGTATATAAAGATAATTGAAAATGAGTTTTGATGTGAATGGATGGGAGAGGGAGCAGGAGATGGGATGGTTGTTGGTGGGAGGGAGGTTATGGGAGGAAAAAGCCACTATAATCCAAAAGTTGTACTTTGGAAATTTATATTTATTAAATAAAAGTTAAAAAAATAGTATGTAGCTTATGTGCTTATTTGAGACTTAATATGTAAAGTTTTTAGAACAGTTTCTGGCAAATGAAGTGCTGAGTAAGGGTCACAAATTATTTTTGTTACTGTTATTTTACTGTTTTCCAGAGTTTTGTTAAATAAAGCCTCAGGAGCAAAGGGCAAAATCATACTGTGGAGCCAGGAATGAATTACTGGACTTTCCAGTGAGCACAAGAGCCAAGTAGAGCCAGAACTGGAATGGTGTGGGAGCCAACGATTTGGCAGAGAAGTAAGTAAGTTTACAGGACTCAAAACTTGACAGGAGGACAGCAATTGCCTGAGCTCCTGGGTGTGTGGTTAGTGCTTAGATAATAGCATGTATAAGAAACTCTCCTTAATAGGTTAGACATTACGCATATTCTCTCCCAATAACCCCAACAGTCAAATAATTCACAACAAGGAAACTGGGCTTAAAGAGACACAGTCAGTTGGCATGTAGAGGACTAAGACTGAGGTATAGACCTGACTCAAGCCAGCAGCCATCTGTCTCCAGTAAGCTGCTTCCCCCAGTGTTGAGAGGCAAACATTATGGGTACCAGTCCTTCCCTTGTTAGGACAGTTGTCATGCTTTATCTCAGTCGAAGCTGTGTGGGAACAGTGACTTGCACTCTTCTGCTAGGAGGAAGCATTGATTAACTTTAATATTGCTATAATTGAGAGGGAAATGTGCCTTCCCTTCAGCACTCTCTCTATGCCTTTCTCCACAACACAGCCTGCAGCAGCACCTAGAGGGCCATTCTAACCTGTCTCCATCTCTCACTTCTATACAGCTCCACCCCACCCCCAAACACACACACCTGGCTCACCCTAAGACACCAGGCCTTAGTGTTTGTTTTTTCTTTCTAAGATTAATTTATTCATTTGAAAGAGTTACAAAGAGGGAGAGACAGAGATTTTCCATCTGCCGGTTCATTCCCCAAGTGGTCTCAATAGCCAGGGCTGGGCCAGGCTGAAGCCAGGAGTTTCTTCCAGGTCTCCCACATAGGTACAGGGCTCCAAGCACTTGGACCATCATCTGCTGCTTTCCCAGGCACATTAGCAGGGAGCTGGATCAGAAGTGGAGCAGCCAGGACTCAAACTGGTGCCCAAATGGGATGCTTGTGCTGCAGATGGCAGCTTAACCCACTGTGCCACACTGCTGGCCCCCTGCTGTTTTCTATTCAAGTTCCTTTGTCACTTGCAAGGCCACAGTGCAAAAAGAACTGCTCTCGTTTCCATCGACTCTAACTTCCCTCTCTTCCTAACGCCACACTCCTTATGACTAACCACATTTGAAACAGGAGAAGTTGTGTGGTTGTGCTACGGTTTGCCAGTATCTGTGGACTTGTCTAGTTGACTTGTTGATGGATGGTCTCTGTCTTAGAGAGTTTTATCTGGGCTTCACTGTGGTTTGTAATTTTATTATGTCTATGGGAGGAGAGACAGTAAAACCAATCAAATTGGGGCCAGACCCCTTTAGTTTGGTTCTCCTGAATGGAAACACCCAATTGGCCAAGAGTTAAGAATCCTCTAGTCTGTAGTGTCCCAGGGAGAGTGACAGCCATGGACACTTCAGTAAGTTCTTACAGAGTTTTAAAAATCAACCCCCGTCATTATGCCACTCCATTCATTCCAGTATCCATTCTCATTCTTTCCCTCCCGCTTCTCTTTTTCCCTCCTTTCTCTACCCAAGGTTTAATCATCTTCCCAGAAAAAGCCACAATGTAATTCATAAGCCTAGTTCAATGTTAAAATTCACTGCACAACCCATACTTGCCAATTTAGGTTTTCTAAAAGAAAGAGCAGAAATTATTAAAGAATTGCCCAGCTTTGTTGAGACCCAGGCAATTAGTTTCTTGAATGTTGCAGAACTATTTAAAGCATCCGTTGCTTATTTGCAGAATTAAAAAGCCTTGGCTATTATTTCTTGTTTAACAAACTTTGACCACACTCAGACTGGGGAGATCCATACAAAAGATGTACAGGCCTGAAAAAAAAATTAAAAAAAAAAAACTGATTAAATTTTAACCAGCTGCTGGGCAGATAGTTTGCCTGAGGCACATTTGTCAGTTTCAAAGGGTCTTTTTATTAATTTTGCATTTTGTATTTTGTTAGTGGAAAGAGCTCCCTCTTTGGGGACTGCCAAAAGCTATAGGCTGCGAATCTTCAAGCAGCCCAAGGACGCTTCTGAGAATGCCAAGTAGATTTGGATTCCCGAGCACTCCCCATTACATGAGCGTTATCGGTCCTAAAAATATATTAACTTTAGGGGTGAGTTATTTGAATTAACTTTGCAGGATCCCCGCTGAGTCTGCTTTGGTTAATGTGAATCCTGCTGTTTGTTTGTAAGACTATGTCTGACTTTGCTGTGTGAACTTGAGCAATTTGCTTGACCTCTCTGAGACTCAGGTTTCTTGTCTATAGAATAAAAGGATGAGGGGGTCTGTCTTTTGGGTCCCTGCAGCGTTGAATTCACTGGTCATGATTGGTTGGGAAGTACTGACACAGCAAAACTCAAATGAGTTTTTCTTGATTCATAATAGGATATGGCAACTAAATAGGTTAGAAGCTATTCTTTTCATAGTTTTGGTGATAATCATATTATTAGCTAGACATGTCATCAGAATTTTTGTATGTCAACTTCTGTGTCAAGCACTTTATACACATTTTTTCAAAGATTTATTTATTTGAGAGGCAGAGTTACAGAGAGGCAGAGGCAGAGAGCTATATAGAGAGAGCAAGAGAGAGAGAGAGAAAGAGAGAGAGAGGTCTTATAGTCGCTGGTTCACTCCCCAGATGGCTGTGCCTATCTGAAGCTGGGAGCCAGGAGCTTCCTCCAGGTCTCCCATGCGGGTGCAGGGGCCTAAGGACTTGGGCCATCATCTACTGCTTTCCCAGGCTAGAGCAGAGAGCTGGATCAGAAGTGGAGCAGCCGGGACTCGAAGCAGCACCCATATGAGTTGCCGGCACTGCAGGCAGCAGCTTTACTCGCTATGCCACAGTGCTGGTCCTTTACATGCATTTCAATGTCTATTGATTCAGAGAAATTTCTGGGGCAGGAACTATCATCACTCCATATGATGGGGCCATGGAGAGAGCCAAAGTCTAAGAAATTTACCTGAAGTTATATAGTCAGTAAGCAGCTGAGCTAGCATTTGGAAAGAAGTTTGCTTGAGACCAGAAGCTGTGCTATAAAGCTGTGCTCTCTCCTTTCTCTGACTGCAAAGATCAGCTTCTGTTTCTAGGCTGCTAATATGATCTGATTTCATACAGAGATTTCCAGATTCTGGATCCCATCTGCTAATGCACTTGGTAAAAAAGTTATGCCAAACTCAGTGGTATCCTCAAAGATTCATACAGGATGCTCAGCTTAGGCAGCTGCAGGCTGGTGGGGGCAGCCCACCACGTAGAGTCCATTTGTGAGTAGGAGCCAGAACTTAGGGGTTAAATGGAAAAACACAAACCTCTTCTGTGATGCTGGGAATTTCCTAAGTTCCACTCAGGCGTCTTCAAACAGCATTAAACACAAAGTAAAAAAGTCTACCCTCAGGCTAGAATTTGTAGACGACTTACCTGTGGAGTATATGGCTAAATTTCTGCCTGAAGACAAAGACTCAGAGCTTACGTTTATAAAGTGGAAGGGAAAAGCTATATATATTTCTGAATGTAGATTTCTTTTTTTGTGTCGAAACTTTTTATATGTATTTTATACATAAATATATCATTTCACCAGTGAGACTTTTTTTTTTTTTTTATGCCAAATCAATACCTGGCGGCCTGACTTTTGCATTATTTAATGTCCTTACCTACTGGGAGCGACAAGGTACCATCAGGCTTGGAGTGATCATATTTCCGTTGGTCGTTAGATTTCTACAAAGAATTCTTTTACTTCGCCTCTGAAAGCAAATTCTCTGGGGTGTGTTGCTCCACCACAAATTTGACTTTTTTTCGCTTGCTGCTCAACGGGCTTGAGTTCTTCAACATGATGACTTAACCTATTGATTAGAAAAAGAGGGAGGAGCAAACTGCACCAAGTTTTTATGTGATACTTGGGTGGAGGAGTGGGATGTGTCTCAAGGGTCTTGTTTGATTCTTTTCCGGATAAACTCTCCTGGATTTCTGCAATCATAATTGGCATGCTATTCAGTGTACATGCTAGCCAGCAGGATAGAATGCTTGCTTAGCTTGGTTCAGGAAAGCTAAAGAAGTTGCCATGCCAGAGTTGGATATATGAAATCGAAACATACGCACTTGTAATAACACTTAAAGGTTACTTAAGTTGGTGAATGCTTATAGGCTTCAAAAACTTAAAAATAAAAGGAGACTTAAAGTATATTTAATGCAGTTAACTATTAAATATGTCACAAAAATGTAGGAATTCCAGGCTCACGAAAATGAAATAGTTTGAACATGATTATTTGGAATATTAGTGCAAGGATCAAGCAAAGAGTCTGGCTTGTGCTTGACCCAGATCTCCTTGAATTGAACCTACATTTTCCTCAAGTTCTAATTTCATTATATAATTTGAGTCTATTACATTGGACTCATATCATTTAACATTGCTATGTAATCCTGGTGAACTGAAACTTTATCCTAAGTAGTGACTCTGCGTATCTGATAATACTTCTGTTGTAAAGTCCAACATATTGGGTCTCTTTTACTGAGTGGTAATCACAAAGCATACTGGGTAAAAACGATACATATTTGTGACCTCAAACTTTCTGTGGATCAGGAATCTGGGCATGGCTTTGTGGGTTCACATTCCACAGCCTCTCTTACAAGGCTGCTAGCTGTTAAGGTGTCATCCAGGGTCGGTGCTCCCAGCTGAAAGGCAGGATGATCCTTCTAACACCTTTTGAGTGTCAGTTGGCAGCACTGAATTCCATATGAACCACTGGACTGGGTCCCAGTTACTCAGTGATGGTTGACCAGAGGCACAAGGAGTCCCCTAGATTTGTCTTTTTGGGACTGACTTATTTAACTAAACATAATGGTCTCCTGTTAAAATAAGTTTGTTGCAAAAGACAGGATTTCATGTTGTTTTATGGCTGAGTGGTATTCCATCATGTATATGTTCCACTTTGTCTTTATCCAGTCCTCAGGTGACGTACATCTAGGTGGTTTTTAAATCATTTTAAAAAGATTTATTTATTTGAAAGTCAGAGTTACAGAAAGAGACACAGAGAGAAAGAAATCTTCCATCTGTTGGTTCACTCCCCAGATGGGCTGCAGCGGCCAGGGCTGGGCCAGGCCAAGCCAGGAACTTCATCTGGGTCTCCTGTGTGGTTGTATGGGCCCAAAGATTTGGGCCACGCTCCTCTGCTTTCCCAGTTACATTATGCTTCATACAGCATATGGTTGATTAGTAGTGGGATAGCACCATTGAGTATCTAATCGTCATACTTTTGGAAGCAGAATTCACTCTTTCTGTTCTTCTTCAAAACAGAAAAGGATGAGTTTGCAGCAGCCAAAGTGGAACTTCTGGAGGTGGTAAAATATAGCTTTGATCTCAGTTGTGCTGTATGTGTTCTCACAGCTGCTAATGGGAATATGCTGGGTTGTTCCCCTGATCCCAACCTAGTAGACAGTTTCCCCTGCTTCCCTGAAGGGGCGGAATTCAGACTAGCCCTGGAAAGGAAAGAATTGAGACCAGTTCATCTCAAGCTCCTGAAAGCTGTGGTCTAGTGCCTGCTGGGGCATTAGTCACACTTGACACCGCTTCTCTGCAGGCTTGGCTCTGGAGCAGGTGTATTTTCAACACAGTACTGACCACAGGTATGAGTGACACAAGCAGACAAGTGTGAGACATGAAAAATACAGGCTTTCGCAGCATGGCCAGGTGTGTCAGGTGCACATCTAGTCACTGAACTCCAGGGGGCTGGCCTCCTCCTGCTGGAAATGGAAAGGAGTGGGCACAGCCCACAGAGGGAGGGCAGAAACCCCGCGGAGATGAAATGGGAAGGCTATTAGACCCGGGAGGAAGCAGTGGGACCTCCCTGGCACTGCAAACACTCAAGGAGGCACTGAAACTGCAAGAAATCAGTTTGGCTGAGAATAAACGTGGAATATGAAGTTCTGGGCAAGAAGCAAATTTGTGCAAATAATGCAAGTGTGCAAAGAGAACAGGATTAGGCAGAATGTTAGAGATATAGAGACTTAAATATCATCTGGTCTGAGAACCCTTGCAGTCCAGGATTTGTAACTCTGGGGGCATGAGAGGTCTTAGCATGGCTTGACTTACCTCTTAAATAACATTCAGTCACTAAGGAGACAGTTACTTCGTGCTCAGATTTCAATTCTCCTGTTCTCCAAGAAGAATGATTTATATTACTGTTACTGTTTCTTGAACATTTCTCTTATATGTGTATTTTCACTTTTGAACAAAGAAAAAAAGCATTTGGCAGGCAAAAATACCCCTATAGGACTGAATAACATTATTTTGTTTTCATTTAATTCATTTTTTGCTTACATTTTAGGTTTGTTAATTGCCACAAAGTTTCCTTTTAAAGTAAATTCAATTAAGCAGAAAAAGGAATCAATTTAAGACAAAATGTTAATAAAAATAATATGGCTTATGATTAGATATGGCACAGTCATGAAGGTGATAAGAGAATGCTCAAAGATTAGGATGCACTGATTTGGTACAATTGTATGATTTTATGGCTCAGGCACTGGAGAAATAGAGAGGATGGGGTGTTTTTGCACAGCAAGTTAAACTGACACTGGGGATACCCACGTCCTGCATTGGAGTGCTGGTTTGAATCCCAGCTGCTCTGCTTCTGATCCAGCTCCCTGCTAATACAATCTGGTAAGCAGCAGGTGACAGGGAAAATCCTTGAGCCCCAGCCACCCACGTTGGAGACTTAGATGGAGTTTTGGGCTCTTGGCTTTGAACTGGCCTAGCTCTGGCTGTTGTAGATATTTGAGGAATACATCAAGGAAGATTTCTCTCCCTCTCTCTTTTGCTCTGCTTTTTCAAGTAAATGATAAATAAGTAAACTTCTTTTTAAGAGGCAGGGAGAGGGAGAGGGAGAGAGATAATTACTTTCTCAAGATCGCATGTCCCATTATTATCAGAGCAGGAAATACAAGCAAGGTCTCCCAACTGCATTCCCTAGTTCTGTTTACCACTCTGCATTGCGTCCCTAAACAAGCAATGCTGGATAGGACAGAGTGCCTGCTTCTTATGGCAGAGGGAGACCCCAGAGTAAATGGCCATGCTGCTCTGAACTAAGTGCCAACAACGAAGGATAGTGAGACAGTTAAAGATATTACTCAATGCTTTTGCTTTCTATTGCCTGTTCACTCTTTTCCTTTTTTCTTACCCTCATTAATCAAGGAGGACATTCCTTGGGTGTTCATTTCTTTAACAAAATAATTGTCTTTGCTTTCTGAATCCTGGTGCCCTCTGGAGAAAGGAGAGAACTCTGCTGATAATCACATACTGGATGTTTTTTTTTTTTTTTGGGGGGGGGGGATCCCTTCCTCTCCAGCACTCCCAACTGCAAGTGATTTTCTTGATCTCGGGAATGGTGAAAAATGGAGGGAAAAGCTACGTGAGCAGAGACGACGATGACTAAAAGGTGGAGGCTCTAGCTTCTGTCCCGGGCAAAACTGCTGGCCAGCGAAGAAGTCCTGGTGAGTTTGTGGGATCTGAGAGCAGGGGCTCTGCTTCTCTGGCAGAGATACAGGGAGGCAGCCAGGCCACAGGATAAAGAAGAGGGGAGTATCAAAGAGACGCCTGGACAAGAACATGGATCAGAAGTAAAGGAGAACTCACAGCTGGTGGATACCAGGTGTGGAGGGGGCGATAGCCTGTCAGTGACCCAGCAGGGAGAGGCTGCTGAGGACAATTGAGATCAGCTGGATCTTGAAGGGGCGTTGGATCATAGGGAAAAAAAATTACAGGTTTGCAGCTGTTTTGGTGGATTGAAATTCACATCTGACCTAAGAAGTGGGAATGAGAGCGCGTGTATGTTCAGAGGAAAGAGTAGTTAACAGCTGAAGCTGGGGAAAGGGCTTTGGTTCAAACCTTGGAGGACAGGTGGTATTCCAAAGGCTGAAGGGTTAGAGGGAAAAAAAAGACAGGTAATCAACCAGGGCTTTTGTTTATTTATTTTATGTAAAGCAAAGGGCTAAGTTTCCTAAGAGAGGTTCAAAGACAATGGGAAACGAAAAGGAAGGAGTGATTGTGAGATAGTGTGGGGGAGGCAAGGACCCTTGCTGTGGGATAGTCAGTCCCCACCCCCAAACTTGAGCAGGCTGGTGAGGAAGTTCCCAGCTCAGCCTGGGGAAGGCAGATGCCTGAGTGTTCAGGTGGTACACATGAGCCTGATGGAATGGCCCGATACTCGCTTGCTTCTACCCCATTCTGTGGTCCAGGCAGGGAAAAAAAAAAGATGATTTTTGGACATTGATCTGAAGCCATGAGGTATAACGACTTCAGAGTTCAACAAGCCAGGGCTCAAATTAATGATCTCATGGAGCTTCAGTTTTCTAATCAGGAGAATGGGAACCATGAGCCTACCTCCTATGATTATTGTGGGAAAAATAGATAACGTAGGCCTAAAAATGGGTAACAACAGACCTCGAAACCTGGAAAGAGTGTCTGGCATGGAACAAGGTCCCAATAGCAGCTGATGTTTCTTCTCTTTCCTTCCTAAAGGGAGAGGTATTTTCTCAACCCCTATTCTCCTGTCATTGTGCCCAATATTGTACTTTGTATATGGAATGGGCAATGAAGAATTTCTTTCTTTGACTTGCTCCAATTTAACGAACACATATAATGGAAAAACAGGTAAAGCCTATCTGCATTGGTTGCATCACCCAGCTGTTAGATGACAGATCAGAGAAAGTTTTCCGTTAAGCAGCACAGTTTTTCTTCCTCTGGCTGTCAGTCAGCACAAAAGTAATCCCAGGAATCAAGGCACTGAGAAGTGAGTTTCTGGCGGGCCTGATCACAGCAGCCCTGACATCATACAGCCGCTGCTTTCCATAATCAATGCCAGAGCTTAGTTTATTCACCTTATGAGTCCCTCATGAAATTCCAAACCCAGTACCTGGATGGCAACATTTCCCCTAATTGATGCATGCTTGCTCTGGGAATTGCATCCTGTTTGATTAATTTTGGGTTTGATTTCCCTCCTCCCAGTGCTATGATTTTCATAGACAGTGCTGTTCTTTTGATGCCTTGCATGTGGTGGAGGGAGAGAGAGATGGATCTATGGCTATTGAGCTGGGTCCTAATGCTAGCCTCCTGATTAAGGGGAACGTTTTCTAGAGGAAAGGGCCTGGAAATCAGTGTCCTAGCGTAAGTTGGTGTGACATTTTCACTTAGCATTGGGAAGGGAAGAGAGTAACGCTGAACACCAGATAGTGGATTAGACAATTCATATATGGAATTATGTAATTATTTCCCTTTGCAAAACAAGGAAACTGAGACATGGAAGTAAACACAAACTCAATAAAGAGTGGAGTTTTTAAAATAAATTTTTGATTTAACGGGCAGAGAGAGAGAGAGAGAGAATGCTTATATCCACTCATCCACTGATTCATACCCCAAATGCCCACCCAATTACTTCAGCCTCCCAGTGTCTGCAGTAGCAGCAAGTTAGAGTCAGGAGCAAGAGTTGAGAATTGAAGCAGGTACTCCAATGTGAGACAGTGGTGTCTTAACCAATGTATTTAATGGTTAGGCTAAATGCTTGCCTTCAGAGTAGAACTTTTATACAAGTCTCATATTACTTCTTTTCCACTACACTTTAAAATGTAAGCATTTTAAAGATGGAGTCCTTTTTTATTTCAAAAAAGGAAATGAAATGTTCATTATTTTAGCATCACCACCCTTAGACATTTTCTGTATCTTCATACTGTCTTCTTGCAGTTGGCATGTTTTGAGATACAGTTGTAATCATATGGTTTGAAATACTTATTAAGGAGCTCCTTAAATAAATATTTTCTGAGAAATACCTTTGCCAGAGTTCTCAGTCATCTCCATTCATTGAACTTGTGTAGGTTCTACAGGTCCTAGCAACCACAGACAGTTATGTGGTTAATAATGACTACAAGATGCAAGATACTCCCCTCACAGTAAAATAACCTTGCCATGTGTCTTTCTGCTAAAGACTCCCAAACTGTAAGTTTTTCATAGACCTCATCTCCATATTCCTTGACTCAGTTTTCCAGTGCTGTTATTGTATGGTATGCTTGCATCTAAGGGAGAATGTTCGGTCACTTTTTGACAACTCTCTCCCCTTTCTTGACAGTGTAGCTGAAAACCTTGTGACTCTGGGGAAAGGACTTAGAGTCACTTGGCCTCCGTTTCCCCTATATAATCACAGGGATGATAAGCCCTACCTTTGAGGTTGGTATGGGAATCAGTGAGATAATGTAGGTATCGTGCCTGTACTTTCCAAACATACTGCTGAGACTCAATGCTCAGGAAACCCAGGAGACGTGGGATTCAGGGAGTGAAGAGATGCAGGGTAACTTCTCCCACAAAGAAGCTGTTTTCATTTTGGGGAAGAGAGGAAAGAGGGAAACAGTGGAGCCTCAGAAGATGGGTGGGGGACACCTCCCCCAGATGCAGCATTGAGAGAACCCTGTGAGGATTGTAGTGAGACATTGAGGACTGGTTCTCTGTATACAAAGGCTACTGATTTTTGTGTGTCAATTTTATATCCTGCCACTTTACCAAACTCATATTTTATGAGTTCCAATAGTTTCTGAGTGGATTCTTTTTGTTCCCCTATTTATAGAATCATGTCATCTGCGAATCAGGGTAACTTGATTTCCTCCTTTCCAGTTTGTATCCCTTTGATTTTTTTAGTCTTGCCTAATGGCTCTGGCTAAAACTTCGAGGACTATATTGAATAGCAATGGTGAAAGTGAACATCATTGTCTGGTTCTGGATCTTAGAGGAAATGTTTTCAACTTTTCCCCATTCAGTAAGATGCTGGCTGTGGGTTTGTCATAATTTGCATTGATTGTGTTGAGGAAGGTTCCTGGTACACCCAATTTGCTTAATGTTTTCATCATGAAAGGATATTGTATTTTATCAAATGTATTCTCTGCATATATTGAGATAGTCATCTAGTTTTTAGCTTTCAGCTTGTTAATGTGATATATAATATTTATTGATTTATATATGTTGAACCATCTCTGCTTACCAGGGATAACTCCCACTTGGTTTGAGTGATCTTTCTGATGTGTCGTTGGATTCATTTAGCTAGTATATTGTTGAGGTTTTTTGTATCTATGTTCATTGGGATATTTGTCTACAGTTCTTTTTTTCTGTTGTGTTTTTTTCTGGCCTCACAGAAGCAATTTGGGAGGATTCTTTCCCTCTCAATTGTTTTGAAAAGCTTGAGAAGAATTGAAATTAATTATTCTTTAAAAGTCTGGTAGAATTCAGCAATGAACCCTTGCAATCTTGGGTTTTTCTTTGTTGGGATGGTCTTCATTACTGCTTCAGTCTCCATCTTGGTATTATTCTGTTTATGTTTTCTGGACTCATTTTTGGTAGATTATATGTGCCAAGAAACCTATCCATTTCTGCTAGATTTTCCAATTTTTGGCATATTACTCCTTGTAATAATTTCTGATGATTCTTTTTATTCTTTTTATTTCTGTGGTATCATTTTTTTTTTGACAGGCAGAGTGGACAGTGAGAGAGAGAGACAGGTGAGAAAGGTCTTCCTTTTGCCGTTGGTTCACCCTCCAATGGCCGCCGTGGACGGTGTGCTGCGGCCGGCGCACCGTGCTGATCCGATGGCAGGAGCCAGGTACTTATCCTGGTCTCCCATGGGGTGCAGGGCCCAAGCACCTGGGCCATCCTTCACTGCACTCCCTGGCCATAGCAGAGAGCTGGCCTGGAAGAGGGGCAACTGGGACAGAATCCGGCGCCCTGACCAGGACTAGAACCCGGTGTGCTGGCGCCACTAGGCAGAGGATTAGCCTATTGAGCCATGGCGCCGGCCTCTGTGGTATCATTTTACATCTACTTTTTCATCTCTGATTTTATTAATTTGAGTCCCCCCCCCCCACACTTTTCGGTTAGTTGGGCCAATGGTGTATCAACTTTGTTTATTTTTTTTTTTTCAAAAACTCATCTCTTTATTTCCAGAATTTTTAAAATTTTCCTTTTGATTTCTTTTATGGCCCATTGTTCATTCAGGGGCATGTTGTTTATTCTCCTTTGCATATTTTTTAGATTCTTGAATGATTGATTTCCAGCTTTATTCTATATTGGTCAGATATGATGCATGGTATGATTTCATTTTTTTTAATTTCCTGAGACTTGCTTTATAGCCTATCATATGGTATATCCTAGAGAAAGTTTCATGCACTGATGCAAAGAATGTATTCTATAAATGTGGGATGAAAGGTTCTATAGATATCAGCCAGGTCCATTTTGTCTATAATTTAGATTCGCTCTGTTGTTTCTTTGTTTGTTGCTCTTCTGTCTTGATAATATGTCCATTGATGAAAGTGGGGGTGTTGCTGTCCCCCATTACTATTGTATTGGAGTCTATGTCTCCCTTTAGATCCATGAATATTTCTTTTAAATAGCCAGGTGCTCTGGCAATGGTTGCATATTTGTTTATTATTGTCACATCTCCCTGTTAAATTGATCTCTTAATTATTACATAATGCCTTTCTTTGTCACTTTTAACAGATTTTGTGTTAAAGTCTATTTTGTCTGATATTAGGATGGCTACACCTGCTCATTTTTGCTTTTGCATGGAATATATTTTTCCACCCTTCAATTTACAGTTTGCAAGTATCTTTTTTGGTAATGTGTTTTTCTTGTAGGCAGCACATAGGTGGGGCTTGTTTTTTAATCCACTCAGCCAGTCTGTCTTTTAAATGGAGAATTTAGGCTATTTACATTCAAGGTTATTATTGATAATTAAAACCTTGGCCTTTCCATTTTCCCATAAATATACCTATTGATTTCTTTGGATTTCCTTTCTACTTTTACTGATTTTCTGCCCTCACATTCTTTCATAATGATGACTATCTTTCTGTATTTATGTATGTAGCATATCTTTAAGCATTATTTGTAATGCTGGAGGAGTGGTATTTAACCAATAGGATTTTACCTTACTTAATACAAGCCCATGCAATGCCACTAGTGATTTACCCTTGTGAAGAAGTATCAGACTTCATAGACATCTGGCTTCTTTATGTTAGTGCCTGACCAATTCCACTATACAGTACAGGAGCCTGGAATATGTTGTTCTGAAGTCACTCAGCTTATGTCCTATCCTGCATTGGGGGTTGGAGTGAAATAAGAGATGGAGGATAGACTGGTTATGCAGCCATTACCCTTACTAGGCTGCATTGGGCATCATATCTTCTCAGAGCTCATGTGATTTGGGACATTTATTTATCTGGGACTCTAAGGACAAACAGGGTTCTCATTTATTAAGAACAAGGAGGAAAGCAATGTAAGCATTGTTTCACAATGAAAATTGAAAGTACCCAGGGGAGAAATAAATATTTTCTATGGAAGCAGAATGGTCATGTCATGTTCTCTGTGAAGGAGAGGAGAAAGATAGTAACAATAAGTCGTATCTCTACAAGATAGGTCCAAGGAAGCTTAGAGAGATAATGGAAGAATCAAGCCAATGTTGCTTTTCCTAATGCCCTTTTAGACAGCGAACTGGCCTATCAATCAACTAAGCAATCAATTCATCAATAAGTACATACTGTGGACCTGCTGTGGGCCAACCACTAGGACAAGTTGAGAAGACATCCATGCCATATTCCTTGCCATTAATAATATCATTCTCCATCTGAGAATGAATAAATTACATCAGCCCTTGTCTTAGGCAAGCAATATGAGAGAAGTCTCAGCTCCTCTAACAGGCAGATAGAAGGAATTAGTCATATAGCCAACAGCCTGAGATTTTGTGTGGTTGGGTCTTACTCTAGGCCATCATTTGCCCTTTATTTGAAGATGACTTTCAAACATGCTCATAGCAATTTGTCCTCAGCTTCCATTTCAGCTTAAGATTTTCACAAAGGCAATGTGACTTTTAGGACAACATGCAGACTTTGAAATCTAGTTATCCAGGTGTGAATCCTGCCTCTGCCACTTTCTTTCTGTGTTGATCCTTTCGTAAGCCTTTTCTGCAAAAATGAGATGACAATATGCCACTTAAATGATCTTATAAAGAATTAACAAGGTAAATGGCTGCAGAACTTAATACAGAGAAGATATCAATTGATGGTAGTTATTACTACTACTACTAGTAGTAATAGTAGTAGTAGTAATAGTAGTAGTAGTAGTAGCAGCAGCAGTAGTAGTAGTAATGATAGTAGTTGATGCCAAACTAGTTGCAGCTATCTTTCTCTCAAGGGATTTCTTCCAGCTCTCGGGAATAAGGTCTGCTACCAAGTCCATGGTTTTCCCAATTTCTTTCCATTGTAGCCAATTTTGTCTTCTTTGATTACAGTTTGATATCTTCTTGCAAATGGACCAAGCAGACTATCAACACTGTTTCTACTTGGTGGTCCACACTGACAATCAATCCTGAATTAATTCTGTTCTTCTTTGTACATTTTGCTCAGAGCTTCTGGATAACCCAGCAGAGGACCAGTATCACATTTAACATGAATCATTTAAAAGGGTCCCACCTGGTTCTGGATTCTGCCATCATACACCTGTCTCTATTGCCAAACTCCTCCCTTCTTCGTGAAAAAACCCTACGCAGTTTAGAATAAGCTGTACCCGGAAGTTGAGCCAACTACCAGGACAGTGGCACAGAGAGCAATCTGATTGATTGCTTTTGGAATAAAGCTTAACAAGGGCAAAATATTCAAGAACTGAGAGTTACTGAATGTAGATTTAAAGTAGTAATTCAGGGCAGGATCCTGGTGTGAGTGGTGACTGGGGAGAGACCAAGTATTTGGCAACAGTCTGGACAGAGTAGAGAGAAATAGAGCTTGGCTATCTTGAAGATCAAATGAAGATGTTTGGATTTACTTTTAGACAATGGAAATATGTTGGCTTGGAAAATCTATGGAATTTTCCAACACAGAGATGCCCTTAAATGATTTATCTTATAATAACAGCCTCTCCCTATGGCTTATCCTCATCCAGCTGGCTGCCTCTTCTCACCTCCCTTCATCCTGTGCATTATTTCCCTGGGTCTCATGTCTTGTTAAGTCAAAAAGCCCTATTCCTCTATGACAGTTTCCCTCATATTCTCTTGAATTTCTTTACTACTTTTTAAAATCAATTCTCTAGTAAGAATAATCTCTGTACACAGGGCCAGTGCTGTGGTATAGCGGGTTAATGCCTTGGCCTGAAGCACCAGCATCCCATATGGGCGTCGGTTCTAGTCCCGGCTGCTCTTCTTCTGATCTGGCTCTCTGCTGTGGCCTGTGAAAGCAGTAGAGGATGGCCCAAGTCCTTGGGCCCCTGCACTCGCATGAGAGACCCGGAGGAGGCTCCTGGCTCCTGGCTTTGGATCAGTGCAGCTTCAGCCGTTGTGACCAACTCGGGAGTGAACCAATGGATGGAAGACCTCTCTCTCTCTCTCTCTCTCTCTCTCTCTGCCTTTTCTCTCTCTGTGTAACTCTGACTTTCCAATAAATAAATAAATCTTAAAAAAAAAAACTCTGTACATATGCTGTGGTGTTTTGAAATGCGTATTTATTTTCATCTCCATTTCCTGACATGCAGTTCTTAGAATGCTTGTAGAGAAGGGCTCTAAGAGAATGTTTTGTCTTAATATTTGTTCTTTGGCCTCTAGTTCCTGATACAGAGTTTCTAAGACTTTCTAATTTCCTGAGTGACAGGAGCACCTTTTGTTTTAATAACAGGACTCCTGGGGGGTTCCTGATATCCTCACGATGGGAGTTGGTTGCCAGGGGAATTAGCCATATGACTAAGGGTTGGAATTTTCAGCCCTGGCCTTGCCTTTAAAGAGGGGAGAAGACCTGGGATTTAAATTGATCGTGATGCCCAATGATTTAATCAATGGTCCAGTATAATGAAGATTCTATGAAAACCTACAAGGACTGGATTCAGGAATCTACTGCATAGCTGGGAACAGGGAGATTCCTGGAGTGCGGGGCTATATAGACTGCATTGGAGCTGCCTACCCCTTCCCACTTACCTTCTCCTATGCGTATCTTCCATCTGTCCTTATCCTCTGTAACACCCTTTATAATAAATAGGTTAGCATAAAGTACTTTGCTGAGTTATGTGAACCACCTTAGCCAATTAATTGAATCCAAGTAGAGGGTTGTGGGAATTTTTACCACAGTGAAAATTTAGGTGATAACCTACTAGTTGAGACTGATGTCTGAAGGGTGCCAGTCTTGTGGGACTGAACCCATAGCATGGGGGACCTGAAACTACCTATAGGTAAATGGTGTCAGAATTGAGTTGAGTAGGAAAACACCCAGCTCATATAGAGAAGTTTTTGATGGTGTGTAGGAAAATACTAACACACATCTGTTGTCAGAGGGTTGAGCTGTGAAAATAGAGACTAGAGGGGCCGGTGCTGTGCATAGTGGGTGAAGCTGCTGCCTGCAGTGGCAGTCCCATATGGGTGCCAGTTTGAGATCCGGCTGCTCCATTTCCTATCCAGCTCTCTGCTATGGCCTGGGAAAGCTGTGAAAGATGGCCCAAGTCCTTGGGCCCCTGCATCTGCATGGGAGACCTGGAGGAAGCTCCTGGCTCCTGGCTCCTGGCTTCGGATCTGCATGGCTCCGGCCATTGTGGCCAATTGGGGAGTGAACCAGTGGATGAAAGACCTCTCTCTCTCTCTCTGCCTCTCCTCTCCCTGTGTAACTCTGACTTTCAAATAGGTGAATAAATCTTAAAAAAAAAAAAAATAGAGACTAGAAAAAAAAGTCCTTGTTTCCTCCCCCTACTCTGTCTCCAAGGTGAAGTTTATAGGTAAACTCCTCATTATTTCTATGAACCAGACAAATCAGACAAAAATGATGTGAATTCAATATTATCTTTGCTTTCGTGTGGAGAGATGTAATGGGCTGATATACTCAATTTGTTAACTTTTTAAACTTTTCTCAGTTAAAATTTTAGGTTTATAATATGACTAAAGAAAATTAATGTTTGTTACTTTGGGAAATATTTCATTCAACCTTATAAATACATTACATTTTTTCATATGTCAAAAATTAGAGGACTGGGTGGTCTATAATTTGTTTGAAATTATATTGGATTTTTAAACAAAAGTCCTGGATTTTGATCTCCCATTCTAACTACAGACTACAGGTAAAACCTTCAGCCTTGCCTCTTATGTAACTATAATTTCCAAATCCCAAGTTAGAAAATGAAGCCTAAATGCAAAGACATTATTTCACCTGCTTTTAAATTACTGTATTAAGTTGTATTTATTTAAAAATATCATTTATCAAAATAATTAATTTTTTGTCTTAGCAATAATTTATTAAAATAGAAATTTGACCTTTAAAATTCATGTAATAGGGATTTGATAGCTAAAACATATAAATTATACATAGAAATATAATTATACATAGAAACTCCTAAATGTTTTCAATTAATACATTTAAACCCCACTGTAATGACAGAAAATCCTTAAAATATTTCTTAGACAATACTGCTATAAATACCCAGGGTGTTCTCTTCAGAAATTGCTCACTACAAATGGCTCACCTGGAAGAGCAGGGAAACAGCCATTCTGAAAAAGTAAAAACCACTGACTGTAATTTGGAAGAGTAACTTGGAACTCTTAGAGAGGGTAAATGTTACTGATGCACAAGCTATAGGGAAGTCTTTAAGAACAAAGGAATAAGCCAGCGCCACTGCTCAATAGGCTAATCCTCCGCCTAGTGGCGCCAGCACACCAGGTTCTAGTCCCGGTCGGGGCTCTGGATTCTGTCCCGGTTGCCCCTCTTCCAGGCCAGCTCTCTGCTGTGGCCAGGGAGTGCAGTGGAGGATGGCCCAAGTGCTTGGATCCTGCACCCCATGGGAGACCAGGAGAAGCACCTGGCTCCTGCCTTTGGATCAGCGCGGTGCACCGGCCGCGGCGGCCATTGGAGGGTGAATCAATGGCAAAAGGAAGACCTTTCTCTCTCTCTCTCTCACTGTCCACTCTGCCTGTAAAAAAAAAAAAAAAAAAAGGAATAGTCTTCAGTGTTTGATCTTCTTGGATAATATCCCTGTTTTCTCTTGTGAACAGTGACATGAAGACTCAGCATAGATGAAGTGTTTTCTAACGTCTTTATATTTAGTTACTTTAATTAAAGAGAGATTTATTAGAATCTGGTTCATTTACAATAATTTATATGTATCTTTCTATATTTAACCTCAAAAGCACATAGGCACAAAGAAAACTCATTCCTATGACTTGAAAAAACTAAAACCATTTGGGTAGAGTCACAGAATAACTTTGTATAAGATTATATGTAAAATTAGTAGTTTATGAAGAATTATAGAGATACAAGTACTTGTTCCCTACCACGCACGTGGAAGACCCAAATGAAGTTCCTAACTCCTGGCTGTTTAGGGCATTTATAGAGAGAACCAGCAGATAAAAGATACCTTTCTCTCTCTCTCTCTCATTCTCTCTCCCTGTCTCTCTCTCTCTTTGTCACACTCTCTAACAGTCTGCCTTTCAAATAAATGTTTCATATTATTAATTGATATATGTATATATTATATTAATTTATATAAATTATATGATAATTTTATATAGATAGATATTTACATAGATTTCTACATATGACATATGTGTGGTTTGAAAGGTAATTCCTTTCTGTCTTCTTTCCACATTTAATGTCATCAGCATTTTTCCTTGTGCACAAAATGTTTTTATGTATTTGAACAAAAGAGGGTAATTCTTACTGGAAAAAGTATACTCACCTAAAACGAAGTAAGATCCTCTAGATTAGAGGCCATGTGATTTATAGAGTTTTAATGCTAGCATGTAACATGCACACCTTTGTCAGTGAACTTTCAGTTCTGAGACACATGGTCCATGTGGAATCCACAAAATGAGTGACATGTCTTTCAGGGAAAACCTGCATGAATTGAGAGGATTTATCACAGTGTCTGAGAACCCACTGGAGTAGCCACACTTTTGCTCTAATAACATATGCAAGAGTTTTTGAGGATTAATTAATTTTTTCTATGTGAATTTTATATGAAATTAAAACCCTCCTCTGAGATTCTTCCTCAGGTCACACCTAGGTGATGTGTATATCTCCGAACACTTGAACACTTGCCATTCTCTCCCTGATCATGCAGTCAGGAAGTCCTTTAAAGTCCCCTTTTATCTTCATGCTTTACTGTTGATATAAACACTACTATATTTGCATATGGCTTTCATTACCATCTATTTACTGATAAAGGCTCATTTATTTATTTATTTATTTTTCACGATCGCCCCTGCATTGTAACCTTCCTATTGGAAGGAACATTCTATAGTGTAAGTCTTGAGAGCATCTAACTTTCTGTTTCCCCAGCAGAAGCTAGACGGGAGCAGCACAAAATGCTGCCTGGTCAGCTCCAGAGGATGTATTCTTATTGACCTATCTGTGCCTATCCATGCACTGTGCAATCCTAGACAACACCAGTTACACTGTGGTCTCTGATTAGCTGATCTCTGTTAATCCCCAGGAGACACTATTTATATGTAATAAGGAGGTGAACTCTGATTTTGAGCATTCTGTGACCTTGGGCAGATACTTTTCCCCACTGCTCTGTGGTAGGTGGAATAAAGGAATGTGACTTAAACTTGGCCAAGCATATGCTCTCACCTAATATTTTGAACTTCATCAAAGGGAAGCAAAGGTGCAAGGGAGTAGAGAAGGCATTGCATGGTGATAGCACCCAGTGGTGGCAGCATTGGTACCCCAGAAGCAACAGAGTCCAGTGGCAATGTTGTATGGAAGTGGTTGTAACAGTGGCACTGATGGTACCCATCTTAATAAGACTTGATGTGGAAGCAAGCTGGCTGGGGTTCCTACTGCTGGTTTTCTGAAACTTGTGAGAAACTTTACCCCACAGAGAAATTATTTATATTCATAAGGAATCTGAAGTCCCATTTTTATTTCTTCTGACTTATTAAGATTTTAAAATATAACAATGCCTGGTGGTGGTGGAGTGTCAGTGAACAAGCTTTTCCATTTATACGTAAAGAATGTTCAAATTTGCATAAACTTTCTGGATAATTTGGTAAAATGCAGCAAACAATTTAAAAAGTTTATACCCTTTGAATTAGTAATTCCATTTCTAAAAATAAATCCTAAGGACATAATAATGCAAATGTCTAGAGATTAAGCTACAATAATGTACATCATATTATTAAAATAACAGAAAATTAGATAAACTTAAATTTCCAACAGAAAGAGATTAGTTGAATAATTTTTGGTATGTCTATGCAGTGGAAATTCTTTACAGCTATTAAAACAGTATATTTTGAATGAATATTTATTGGTAGGGAAAGATGAATATTGTATATTTAAGATAATTCAACATGCTATCAAATGCATAGTGTGATTCCTAATAGTTGTGTGTGTGTGTTTGTGTGTTGTATAGGTTTGTGTGAGATAGAAGTAAACTTGAACATATTTAGACCAAAACATTCACAGGGGTTATTATCAAGAGAGGTTAAGGGTGATTTGTGTTTTTTTCCTTTTCTTCCTCATGCTTATTTCTAATCATTCCAGAAAATATGCATCACTTGTATAATGAAAAAAAAATCATTGTAGCTACATAAAGTCTCATTCTTGCAGAGAGATCATCAACTTGCTCTTACACTGATGTAGGATATAGTGTGGAGAAAGTCTTTCTGCTTTTTCTTCCATCCAAGATGCTATTTTACAAATGAGGAAACAGAGGTTCATAGAACCCATGGAACAAGGGAGTTGCAGAACTTCTGTGATCTGAGATAACAAAAGACCCAATAGAAATCATGTCAGCTTGTGATTTTCAAAGTATGTTTCTAGAACTCAGATGACAAAGGAGATGCCTCAGAATGTGTGGGGATGGGCAAGGGGGTGGGTGGAGCCCTGTCTGCTTTGATTCCTTAGCCTAAGATGCATCAAAAGCAGTTACTTTTTCAATTTTTGTTATTTTAATTGTTAGAGATGTGATATTATTTTCCTTCTGTGAGTTAATAAGATTCCCAACCTATATAAGTCAGAACAATTTGACTGGAAGTTCTAGTAAATCTAACATAATGGTTTGTAAAATGAGGATTTATTTGCTTTCATAATTACGAAGTTAAACATGGTGCAAGCTTCAGGCATGGCTCAATCAGGTCTTCAGTTTGGTTTTCTAGATATATTCCAAGCCTTATCCTTTCCCATTTACGTCTTCCTCATCCTGGCTTTCCTCGTGATCATTATTTTAGTTGTATACTGTCGCTCCCCGTCTTCGTGGAGGAACGACACAGGACCCTGCGCTGTTCTTTTGTCTGCTCGGCCCTTCCCGGGTTTGCTGCTGGTTCTTCCCGGGTTGGCTACCGACCCTTCCACCTCTGTGGAAGGGCGGTTCCCTCTAGCCACTTTCCCCACTTCCGCGGGGGAGCAGCACACCGCCGGCCTGCTCTCTCGGGGGCTGCTCAGATGTTCCTCAGGTGTTCCTGGTGCATGTTGTCTCTCTCCTCCTTTATAGTCCTCTTCCACCAATCCCAACTCTGCTACCCACACGCCGAGTACGCTGCTCTCCTCCAATCAGGAGCAGGTCCTACAGTTTATTGGTTGAACTGGAGGCAGCTGTGTAGAAGCTGTTTTTCTCCTCTCCCAGCGCCATATTGTGGGAGAGCAGATGCATAGAATAAGTCTTAATTCCAGTAACTTAGTCTAGTCCGAGTTGCTCCCAGTTGCTCCCCACAGTATACAGGGGGAAATAGTGCATATTCCAAGCTTCCTTCCTCACAAATCCATCAAACTGAATTCCTGACATTGCCCTGATTAGGCTATTCCAGAACCAAGCACTGTAGTCACTGGAATACTATGCACCTTTTGGTTTGGGCATCATTGTGGAAAGGGTGTTTAAGGGTGCTTTGATTGGCTTAGATCAGTAGATTATGGCCACAGGCTAAATTCTTCCTGTTGCCTCTTTGTGAGAATAGTTTTATTGAACACAGCTCAAGCGTTTTGTTCACATAATGCCTGTGGCTTCTTTCACGATACAACAGGATTGAGTAGTTGCAGCTGTCTAGCCTATCAAGATATTTACCACCTGGCCATTTCTGAAAAAAATTTATTGATCCTTTGACCAGACCCCACTCCTAGAGCTGATGTAGAGTCAATCCTATGGGAATCTTAAAGCTGTCATAGGAGAGTGAGAATGGATGTAGTAAGGAAAAAACTTATTTTCTGATATTTCTATTGGTAAATCAGTTTAGATGATTCTTTCAAGTCTTCCTTGTCTGCTTTCTGTCGGCACTGTAGAGAGGACTATGTTCCCAAGACAGCTTGCTATACAAACCTACTTAGGGTTAATTTATCTCTTAGCAAGTCTTAGCCCTATCCCACCCATGCCCCAGATTCCACCTCATATGTTGTCCTTTTCTTCTCTGAGTCTTCTGCTTTTCTGGATTCCTCTGCTCTGGGGGCAGGAATTGCTGCTGAAATAAAGCAAACGCAGTTGGGATCACCCAGGCTTCCCTTCACATAGGATGACTCATGGACACAAGCTACCCTATATGCTTCTGTTGAATTTTCCCTGACAAAGCTGTTTCCACTTTGTTGCCAGTGCTTTAATCACATATCAGTGCTGTTTCCTTCTCCAGAACCACTGTGCCCACCCTCTTCTGGAGGTGACAATTGTGATAAAATTTCTTGTATACACTAGGCAAAGATATATAAGCATTTTCTCTATCTTTTTTAAAGGATTTTATTTATTTGAGAGGTAGAGTTACAGAAAGTGAGAGGGATAGACAGGTCTTCATTCTGTTGGTTCACTCCCCAAATGGCCACAGTGGCTGGAGCTGTGCCGATCCGAAGCCAGGAGCCAAGTGTATCTTCCTGGTCTCCCATACAGGTGCAGGGGCCCAAGCACTTGGGCCATCTTCTACTTCTTTCCCAAGCCAACAGCAGAGAGCTGGGTTGGAAGAGGAGTAGCCAGGACTAGAAACGGCACCCATATGGGATGCCAGCACCATAGGCGGAGGATTAACCTACTGCACCATGGCGCTGGCCCCTGCATTATCTCTTAATCTTCACAAATATCTAAGAAGTCCTGTTTACACACCTCTATCTTAGAGGTAAAGATGTTGAGGCTCAGTCAGGTTTAATAATTTGCCTCTGGTCACCATTTAGTAAGGGATGGAAGGAAGATTTGAATCCAGGTCTGTTGAAGCTACAGTGCCTCTAGGCTTCATTGTCTCTTCAGGTTTCTCTTACAGAAACATCTCCAGGATATTCATCTGGATCCTATCTAGTTTCTTTCCGCTTTTCAGTTCCCTGAGAAATTTAAACTAGACTAGGAAACCATCTCATTCATATTGATGAATTCTAATGCTTCTCACAAGGGTTTAAGGGTTTTCAAGTGAACTATACTACAATTAGTGTTAGACTGTGCCCTTGGAGACCTGAGTAATAGACAACCAAATGATGGCAAAACAATTGACAGAAGTACAGAAATAGACTTTGGACAGCCTAACAATGGGTCACCAATGTTTACCTTTGTTCACATCCTGATATTCCATCTTGTAGCAGGAGGGAAGCCCCCTGTGCCCAGCGGGCTCATGATAGGATTCTAGCATTCAGCACTCAGGCAAATGGTGGAGACAGTGCAGCTATGGCATCTCCTTTCCTTTAGACAAGAAAGTAACATAAAACCTTGGAAAACGAAGCTCAGAGAAGACAAATCTTGTCCTGTGAACACAGTGTGCTAGTAATAAAGCAGACTCATGGGAGCCCCAGTTCTGTCACTTTCCAGCTATGTAAACTGGCAAGACACCTCAGTTTTCAAGGTTTCAGTTTCCATACTTTTAAAATGGTGATCACAGTAGGTTCTACAACATGGGGTTTCTGGGAAGACCTAGTGGGCATTTAACACAGTCTTTTACATAGAGACAGGCACATAATAGGTGTTTATTAAATGCCAGCTACAATTAGAGGCCTTGTTTCTACCTGTGCCTCTTTCCACTTCCTGGGAACTGATTTTGGATAAGGTTGCCAACACCTCTCATTTGCCACCCGTGGCTCACTGTGGGGTGCAGCCTTGTGCCACCCCTCAGTGTCTCCTTGAATTTTCTGGCCTTGCCTCTGAACTCAGTCTGGAATTCTGATGACACCAATTGCCCAGCATGGCTTCCATTAACTGTAAGTGTTTGCCCTCTCTTCCTTGAGAAAGACCCTGTGCCCTGGGAAATGAATGTCAAAGCAGCAGACCTGTTGCAAAGGCCTTTTTTCCCCTTCACTTAAGAGTCCTCAGAGGTCAAAAGAAAATAGATTTAAATGTTTCCCAGTCAAGTGCAGCCCTCACAGGGCTCTACAATGGACCCACCGTGGGAGCTTTTTACACCTTCCCCAGCCGCCAGCAGCAAATTGATCTAATATTGACTTCCCTGGGGTTTGTCTCAAGTCATTGTAGTCAAGAATAGCAGAGTGCATCTTCCATTAGTTGTGATTAGTGGTTAAAGCTACTTTTTTTTTTCCTTAGAAGGTGAAGGAAAAAGGAATTTCTCCTTCGAGAAGAGAATTGAGTGGAACATTCACTCTGCGTCTTTTTCCCGGGGTTTGCAAGTTGTGATTGATGAAGTCAGCTCTCAATAAACCTGTAGCCGAATGGACAAATAAAAATAAGTTCAAAGAAGGATGGAGAGAAGAAAAGGCTTGGACCATAAATCATTCATAGGATTCCTCACATGAGCAGCATAGAAACAAGACCACCGCTTTCTCAGAATCATGTGTCCTCATGACCATGGGCAGTAGCTCCTTGAGCTTGTGGTTACAGATAGGTGGGCTGAGACTTGGAGAGGAAAGGCTGTCTGTCTCATGTGGACCTCCCAACTCCCAGGCTGGAATCTTGGTTTATGCTGTACTGTACCAACTCTCCTACCCTGGAGACTCGACCTCACATGCTGTGTTTTCAGAAGCTGTTTTCCTTTCATAAACAGCACTAGAACATTAATCTAGCTGGCATATTGGGGAGATTACTGAAAGCACAAATGGAAATGTGCCCGGGAGATTCTGACATTAGTACTTTGTAGGTTGATAGCACATGTGTGTTGAATCAAGATAAAGCATATTTTTCTTTTTCTGGTGATAGTAAGAGGGATTATCTGATATTTTGGGTTACTTGTGATACTTCTCTCCTCTATAAAATGCCTCTTCGTTTTCCTAATTGGAGTTTGAGTATTCACAGATGCTTGGAACACTTTTCCACTGTTTCAGTTTACTGGATAATTGTTCCAGTGCTCACAGCTCACAGCTGACCTTACACATTTTATTTTTCAGGAATGAAATGTGGCATTTAGAAATTCTATTCATTTGTCAGGGTTAGCATTTAGCCTAGTGGTTAGGATGCCTGCATCCCCTATCGCAGTACCTGGGTTCAATACTTGGTGCTGGCTCCTGACACCAACATTCTGCTAATGCAGACCCTGGGAGGCAGCCATGATCATTTAATTCGTTGAATTCCTGCTCCCCATTTGGCAGACCTGGATTGAGTTACCAGTCCCTGACTTTGATCCTGGCCCGTCCAGTCTGACTACTGTGGGTATTTGGGGAGTGAACCAGTGGAGGGGAGTGCTTCCCTTTCTTTCTTCTCTCTCTCTCTGTCTCTGTCTGCCTCTCTCTCTCTCTGTCTCTCTCTCTCTCTCTTTTTTTCTTTCTGCCTCTCAAATACAGTAACTGAATGGATAAGACAGGGACTAAAGCTTGAGTTTCTTGAGTACCTGTCCAGAGTTGTTCCAACACAAATGGATCTTTTGTGAAACCATTCTTGGCTGGTGATCTGCAATACTCTTCTGAATTTAATTTCTAATGGACAAATCAAATGAAATAATAACTGTCAAAAATGCAATTCATTTCTAAACAGAAAAGTTCATTAGATTAATGAAACTTAGTATGGAGGTCATATTCTATAGTTTCTAAAAAGCTTTCATATGCATTGTCTCATTTGCTCTTAGAAATAGGCTAAGGATAAAGGTTGCTATTATAATATTCCTGTGTCAAAAAATGACTGATACGGCTGGCGCCATGGCTCACTTGGATAATCCTCTGCCGGTACCCCGGGTTTTAGTCCTGGTTGGGGCGCCGGATTCTGTCCCGGTTGTTCCTCTTCCAGTCCAGCTCTCTGCTGTGGCCCGGGAAGGTGGTGGAGGATGGCCCAAGTGCTTGGGCCCTGCACCCGCATGGGAGACCAGGAGGAAGCACCTGGCTCCTGACTTCAGATCAGCGCAGCACGCCAGCCGTAGCAGCCATTTGTGGGGTGAACCCACGGAAAAGGAAGACCTTTCTCTCGGTCTCTCTCTCTCACTAACTCTGCCTGTCAAAAAAACAAACAAAAAAACAAACAAAAACAAAACAAAACAAAACAAAAAAACCAAAAACAAAAAGACTGATCCAAGAGCACGTTGACAAAAAACATTGGGAGCTATGTTTGAACTATTTCTGTCAACTCTATTATTTTTTCATTCAACTAAAATACATGAAGCAGTGTACATAATTCTAATCATCAGTAAAGATACTTAGTTCCTACCATGTGCCAAACCCTGTGCTGGGTAAAGTGTGATTAAGCCATTCATTAAATAAGCTAGTGCACTAAGTATCTAAATTGTGCTAATTAATGAAAAATGCACTACTAGATTATTATTGTAAACTTGCAATAAATAACAAATTCTCTCCTTCCCTTTCCGGGACTGTATGTTTCCTTGTTTTTAGCAGCATCTATTAGCTTCTCAATGGCTTCCTTCCTGCATGTGCCTCAGGCTGCTGGTGCTCAGAAAACCCAGGTTTGCTTTCTGTACCACTGCTTTGAACTCTCTCCTTTCCCTGAGGTTCTCCTGGGATTGTTTAACCCTGACAGTTTCTGTCCAGCCCTTCATAATGATGGCTGGGCTGGACTTTATCGTTTCCACATGATGCTGATTCCTGATGACCCTGCTGGACTCCAAATACCCAGCTCTTTGGTGAAGTTGTCCCACTTTTCCAGACCCCAGTTTTCCTCATCTCAACACAGGGTTCTACAGAGGACTAAGTGGAGCAAGGCATGGAAAGTCCTTAGAGTAAAAAATAGATGTCAGTCATTCATATTTCTATTATGGCCTTAATATAAGGACTACCTCTCCTCTATGGCTAGCTGGGCTCTTAGACCCAAGAGGAGTACTATGTAAATCCAAGCTTATCTAAGAGATAATTCCAGAAGATTTCATGGGACCATCAAGAGCTACACTTTCCACAGTGGGCCCATGTTTTGTGTAATTACTCACATTATGATTAGGTTCTTACTTCTTAAACTCTTCTTTATCCAAGCCCACCAGAAACAATCCTGGTATGTATGACCATAGCTCCTGGACTAGGTCTGACCTTCCCCTCTTCATGGGAAAAGTTTCCCGGGGACCTATTTGCTCAGGGCTTTTGTCCTAGACTTCTTGGGTATAGCCATTTGCTTATAAACATATAGGATATTCCCTACCTCTATAAAGCTATTAAGGGTACAAGGGGCAGGGTATTTGGGAGTGGACAGTTTTGTTTCCCTGTATGGATTGCTTTTTGTTACACACCCGAGTTTATAAGGAAATGCAATTGAAGCTGCCATTATGTTTAAAAAAATCAAGACACTCAGTTATGAAACATAGAACATATAATTAACTTTATTGAGCAGAACAAAGCATTTTATAAAAACTCACTCAGACTGAATTAATATAAGGATACTTAGCATAATGTGTATAGTTTAAATTACCGCCTACTAATCATCAAGCAGTTGAGTGGTAAAGTTGTTAGACTTTCAATTTGCAAACAAGGAGAAGAAGGAGAGGCCTATTTTTACTTTGTGATGATTAGATAGAGCATACATTTGTCCAACTGCGGTATGTGTGGTGTGTCCGCATTAGGAAGACTGGGCTCTGCTCCATGCTTTGACATCTTAGGTTTGTCACATTGCTCTTTGTGACATGTTTCACATCCGTTTTATGACAGTTGTACTAACTTCTCATACCTAAGCTCTCCTGAAACCTACTAGGAGTAAAGTTCCCCTTCCCATTCAATTTGCAATATTATTTCTTATCTCAAATGAGAGGTCTTTAAGGAGCTGTAATTTAGTGTTTCAAGTTAAATGCTTAGACTCAGCTTTAAGTTCTGCTTTCTATGTGCTGGCGTATGTTCTGGACTTCTACCTATTTCTGATTCCAAGTGCACCACCTTAATGTTTTACTGCCTTGATCTCCACTTCTCACTTCCATGAAAATTCTCAGATTCAGGAGAGACACAACAAAGATGAAAGAGCTGCATTTGTCCATCTCAAGGGCCTGTCCTATGGGAGAAAGAGTGGGAAAGACTTGGAAACTAGTGAGTAGTCTCAGCTTGAGCACTGACCATGCATGTGGACTTGAATAAGCATATCAGAATGAGCAAATCAGAACCTTGGTTTTAAGTGACAGATCATTCTGTTCACATTGCCTTAAGAAACAAGGAGAATTTGTTCATTATGTAACCTAGAAGCTCAAAGATAGATATTGTTCAGCTTCACCTGGGTTCCTATAGTATCACTGAAATTTGACTTCTGTTCTTCTATCCTTTCTCAGCTATGATAACCCCATGTTTAGGAAGATTTACCTCTCATGGGTGGAGGAAATTGGTCTTCACCTTGTTTTCTCATTGTAAGTGTCTCATTGACTCTAATTGGTTCCTGTGTATCTATGAAGCATGGATAGCCACTCCCAGCATGCTGATTAGCTTAGGGCAATCAAGATTACTTCTGGGGCTTAGTACATTATCTCTAAAAGAGGCACATGACTTGCTAAAACTTGACTGACCCTCATAGATGATATACTGATTCTACAGAACTCCGTTATAACCCTCTAAGTGTAGAAGGGTTCAGAACTGGCTTTTAGGACGAGAGTTGCCAAGGCTTTCTCTATTTCCCTCTGCTTCAATCAGATCATATGTTACTTCTTCTGATTTTAGTGGTAAGATATTTAATAAATGTGTCGTCCAGTTCTGCTGCATAACAAAATGTACCACAGCAGAGTGACTTAAAACAACAGTTGTTTATCTAGTTTATGATTCTGTTTGTCAAGAATTGGGGCTGGATTTGCCTTCATCACATCCTAGCTCAGCTCACTCAGGAGATCAAGGGAAGCTGAGTGATCAGTTTATGATATCCTTGTCTGAGGATGACTAGAATGATTGAACCTTCTTCTTGTGACCTATTATTCCCTTGCAGGTTAGCCTGGACTTGTTTTCATGATATCCTTAGGTTTGCAAAGCAGAATAATAGGATAAACTGCAACTTACATGTGTGTTTAAGGTCTCTGCTTGTGTCTTATTCGACAGCATTCCTTTTGTCAAAACAAGTATCGGGGCCAAACTGAGATGTAAGAATAAAGACATAGATTCTACTTTTAGCAAGAAAAACTTCAAAATCATAATACAAAAGGTATGCATACAGGGTTTGGAAGAATTTGGGGTCTTTTTTTGGTCATTTACTGAGATAAACTTGAAGAAAACATATCATATTTTTAAATATTTGAGAACTCTGACCAGAGGGTATCTGAGAGTATTTCTAAATTGGCTATTTCTAAATTTGATAACTATTGTAATTCTGGACATTACTCTTTCCCGGTATTCTC
This sequence comes from Oryctolagus cuniculus, assembly GCF_964237555.1. Lineage (NCBI taxonomy): Eukaryota > Metazoa > Chordata > Mammalia > Lagomorpha > Leporidae > Oryctolagus > Oryctolagus cuniculus. Next base: position 50,803,001 of record NC_091432.1, on the reverse strand, counting down.
CAACCTTTCCCTCTGCCTTTCCTGGAATATCTGTCACAGCTTGGGGGACCCATAAAATGAAGGCCAATTAGTCCAGTCCAGGCCTGTGACCTAATTCAGTGTGAGCCTCCAATTCATGCATACAGTAGGAATCTTGTTAATTTATAACTTGTCCCACTTTAAAAGTTCCAATCTTAACTTGAGCCACATTTTATGTTTTTTTTAAACTGAGGTCTTTGATGTATAGGCAAGAGCTTCACATCTTAAATAAATAACAGGTCAAATTCATATTTAGAGACATGAACCAGGAGCAGCACAGTTTTCATTACTAAGACCTACTTTATGCTGGTTTCTAAATTAGAAACCCTCCCAAGGAGCCTGCGGGTTCCTCCTTTTCATGACTTAGATAGACTCCACATGAATCCTCAATGTGCCCATTCATCTCTTCGCCTGACACTCTCTACCTTATCCACACTGAACTGTTTGGAGTTTCTCGAATGTCCTATGGCCCTCTTTGTTTCAAGCCTGTAGCCATATTTATACTTTTACCAGTATCTAGAGTGCTTCCAGATGCTTCACCGGATCTCCATCATCTGGATATTTCTTACACTGCCATGGCTTTAGTATGATTTGGCCCCCAGTCTCACATGTGAGTTTAAACCCCAAAGTTGTGTGTTGATACAGAGAGTGTGGGAGCTTGGAATCCCATTATGGCTTCTAGATAAGGTGAAGTCTTGGGGAAGTGCCTAAGATTTGATCATTGGGTAGCGAGCCCATGATTATATCCTGGTGGCTTTGTAAGGAGAAACATATCACAGATTCATATGAATAACTGTCTTTCCTTTATAAAGTTATCCTACCTCAAATGTTATAATGTTGAAAAACTGACTCATACATACATATTCCTAAGGACCTAGCTTCATGTTACTGCCTCTATCCAGTATTACTGAGGTAACATGCTACCAAGGTAAAGTTAAAGGACTGTCTTTGTTTTCTTTGACCATTTTACTTAACCGAAAGCAGAAAATGAAAATTGCCAAAGTAATGTGCCATAATTGCTTCTTTTTTGGACTCTGTTCCCTTTTAGTCTGTGAGCTTTGGGAGACAGGAAATTATTGCAACTACTATGACAGAGCCTGACACATAGTAGACAATCAATACATAATTGCTTGTTGTATTATAACTATTTGTTTAATTCATAAGTTCTTTTATTTTTAGGAGAGAGAGCTAACATATTGTTAATTAATAATATTAGTGATAATAATAGCTAACTTGTATTAAGATTTTACCAGCCACTTACTGTATACTTGCATTAGCTCATTTAATCTGTGTAAAAATTCTATGATGAAGTCATTGCTATTATTATTGTTATTATTATAAGTAGTACTCCTAATTTAGAGGTGAAGAAACTGAAGCATAGACCAGTTAACTTAGCTACATGTACAATTTTATTAGTTAAGATGATTCTAGCTATAAGTATCAGAAATTCCAAATTAAAAACAAATTAAAATACAGATTATTTATTCTCTCAGAAAGTATTAAGTATCTCCAAATGGGGGCTCCACATAACTGGGTAACTTGTCAGGTTTACAACTTCAGCTAAGATTCATTTCAACTTTTTGTTCTATCTTCCTGTTTGTCAGACCTATCCTCAAACTAAGTCCTCTTATGAAAACAAAATTTCCAGGCTTCACAGTCATCCAGAACTCTATCCAACAAAAGGTGAGAAAAAGATATATATCTCTTTTGATCAACAATGAAGACTTTTTCAAAAGCCACTGTGTAGAGTTCTATTCATATTCTGTTGGCCATATTGGATCACATAATCATCTCTAAACTGATAAATGACAAAAAGAATGAGATTGCATCTTAAGCTTTACCCAGGATGGAAAGAGCAACCAAGGATAAAGGTAGACATGTAAACAAAATAATAATGAATTGTAGCAACAGGTAGGAGCGGGGTGAGGAGGTTGGAGTTTTAGGTAAGCAAAGCAGAAGGTCTTCTAAACTTCACAAGTCAACATTTGAAAATCAGGCAGTCTGACTACAGCATCAGCATTTCTATAATTTTTACATTTAACATGTCAAGTTCTCAAAAAAAATGGGGCTAGATTTTTTGTTGGGATAGTATTGAACCTATAGATCAGTTTTGGGAAAATTGACATTTTAACAATATTGCTAAAATACATTATTAGTTTTTTTAATTTCAATTATATTTTTAAAAAATATTATTTATTTTGAAAGAGTTACAAAGAGAGAGGGAGAAACACAGAGATAGGTCTTGCATGCACTGGTTCACTGCCTACATGGCTGCAACAGCTAGTGTGGGGCCAGATCAAAGCCAGGAGCTGGGAGCTCCATCTGGGTCTCCCACATGGGAGGCAGGGATCCAAAAACTTAGGTCTTCTTCTTATGCTTTCCCAGGCCATTTGCAGGGTACTGGAACAGAAGTGGATCAACCAGGAAGCAAGCCAGTGCCCATATGGGATACTAAGGTTGCAAGTGGCTGCATTACCCCAACAATGGAATAATGCCAGCCCCTTAATTACTGTTTTTTTAAGGTAAAGGAAAGAGGAGGTTTAATCTACCAATAGATGAGGGGGTAGCAGACTCCAAATTTGAAAAACTACCACTCTCCTGAATGAGGATGATTTGGAGGTTTTTTACTTAAATTTAATTTAAAGTATACAAACTTCATGCCTTTCATATATACAGATTTAGGAACATAGTGATTCTTCTCACTCTACCCTCCCTTTCACCTATATTCCTACCCTTCTTCCTCTTCTCTCTCCTGTTTGTACTTTTAATTTTTACAAAGATCTGTATTCACTTTACTTTATATTCGTAAGATTAACCCTACACTAAGTAAAGAGTTCAACAAATAGTATGAAGGAAAAAAAAAAAAAAAACACTGTTCCTCAGCAGTAGAGACAAGGGCTGTAAACAATCATTGATGTCAAAATGTCCATTTCACTCTTATACATTGCATTTTAGATACTCTATTAGTGACCACAGATCAGGGAAAACATAGGGTATTTCTCTTTCGAGGACTAGCTTATTTCACTAAGTACGCTGGTTTCCAGTTGCATCCATTCTGTTGCAAAAGACAGGATTTCATTTTTTTTAAACCATTGATTAGTATCCTATAGTGTATATATGCCACAATTTCTTTACCCAGTCTTTCGATGATGGACACCTGGGTTGATTCCATATCTTGGCTATTGTGAATAGAGCTGCAATAAACACAGGGGTACAGATAACTCTTTCATATGCTGATTTCATTTCCCTTGGCTACATTTCCGGGAGTGGATGGCTGGGTCATATGGTAGATCTATTTTCAGCTTCTGAGGTATCTCCATACTGTCTTCCCCAATGGCTGCGCCAGTTTACATTTCCACCAAGAGTGGATTAGAGTACCTTGCTCTCCACATCCTCACCAGCATTTATTGTTTGTTGGTTTCTGTATGAGAGCCATTCTAACTGGGGTGAGATGAAACCTCTGTGGTTTTGATTTGCATTTCCCTGATAGCTAGTGATCCAGAGCATTTTTACATGTAGGCAATTTGAATTTCCTCTTTTGAAAAATGCCTGTTCAAGTCTTAACTGGGTTGTTAATTTTGTTGTTGTTGGATTTCCTGAGTTCTTTATAGATTCTGGATATTATTCCTTTATTGGTTGAATAGTTTGCAATCATTTCCTCTCATTCTGTTGGTTGCATCTTCACTTTGCTGGGTGTTTCTTTTACAGTGCAGAAGCTTCTCAGCTTGATGTAATCCCACTTGTCAATCTTGGCTTTGATTGCCTGTGCTTCTGGGGTCTTTTATATTGAGTCAATATTCTTTCACTTTACTAAAGTCATTGTTTGGTTCAAATAATTGTTTTTAAAGATTTATTTATTTATTTGAAAGGCAGAGTGATGAAGATAGAGAAAGAGACAAAGAAAGAGATCTTCCATCTGTTGGTTCACTCCCCAAGTACCTACAATAACAGTCTGGACCAAGCCAAACCAGGAGCTGGAACTTCATCCAGGTCTCCTATATAGGTACCTGAGACTCAAGTACTTGGACTATCATCTGCTGCCTTCCAAGACACATAAGCAGTAAGCAGGATCAGAAGTGGAAACTGATGCTCTAATAAGAGATGCTGACACCTCAAGCGGTGGCTTAACTCACTGTACCACAATGCCCACCCCAAGAAATCTGTGACTAATTTGACCAACTAGTTGCCAAGAATACTGCACACCAATCAGCACAAATGGATTTTTGAATGTTCCTTGAGATGATATTCTATATAATCAGACTAATGAATAATGATAGTTTTACTTCTTTTCCAATCTGAATGACTTTTATTCTTTTTCCTGCCTTTTTTCATTGGTCAGGGTCTCTAATACAATGTTGAGTAGAAATGATGAAAGATGATACCTTACCTTTATTTTAGGGGGAAGTATTCAGTTTTTCACTACGAAATATGCTATTAGTTGTGTGTCTTACTTAGATGTCCTGTTCTATTTCAAGTTTATTCATAATTTTTATCATAATTAAATATGGAATTTTGTAATTTTTCAATGCTTTGATGACTCTATTAGGGTGTTCTTATAATTTTTCACTTTGGGTCTATTGATGTAGTGAGTTGTAATTATTGGTTTGGAACACTGCACTAATTTTGCATTCCTGAGATAAATCCTACATATTCATGCTGTATTATTAATATTTGCCAAAGCATTAATGTGTTTTGTTTCTCTGTTTATGAAGTTTATTTTGCTTCAGGTTTCTTTTCTTTTAATGTCCCTGTCATGTTTTGGTGTCAGAATAATTCTGGTCTCATTATGTAAGTTGGGACATGTTTCTTCCCCTTCAACATTCTGAAAGATTTCATGTAGAACTGATATAATTATTATGATTTCTTCCTTAAAGCCTTGCTGGAATTTGGCAGACAAGCTATCAAAGCCTAGATATTTTTTATTTTAGTGCTAATGATTTAACTACATATATGATTCTTTGTAGATCTATTCACATTATATATTTCCTCTTGAGTGAACTTTGGTATTTTGCATATCTTGAGAAATCTATTCATTCAATCAAAATCATTGAATTTATTGATTTTCTTTACATCATTTTATTATCTGTGAAATCTGTAGGTGTGTCTTCGTTCCTAATACTGGTCACTTCTGCACTTTTTAGATTCTTGATTAGTCTTCCAAGAGTTTTATCAATTTAATGATTTTATAAAATAGAAAACATGTTTAATTTTATTTACTTCCTCTATGAATTTTCAGCTTTCAATATTCATAGTATCCATACTTCATTATATCTGTCCTTTGTTTTACTCTGGGTTATTTTCTAGCTAGCTTCTTGAAATTGAAATGTAGGTTATTGATTAGGTAATTTTCTTTTTGTCATTTTTAAAGTTCATTTTTATTGCTTAAAACATGCTAATTAAAATGAGCTATAAAATTAAAAGAATAAATGTCCTGTTTGAGAGAAAAGTCTGTCTTTTTTTATTCATTTATTTTTTCAATTTCACTCATATACATATTTAGTTTTTTGTAATCTATGTATTAGCTATCACAAATCAGAGAAGATATGGTATTTGTGTTTTTGGTTCTGGGTTATTTCACTAAGTATAATGTCTTCAGTTGCCTCCATTTTGTTGCAAAAGACAGGATTCCACGTTTTTTTATGGTTGCGTAGTATTCCATCAAGTATATATACCACATTTTCTTTATCCAGTCATCGGTTGATGGATTTCTTGGTAGATACCATATTTTAACTATTGTTAAGATAAGCTGCTATAAATATGGGAGAATTTTCTTGACTTACTGTGTAAATACTTCGTGTTTTTCATTGCCTGCTTATCAAGGGTTAGGAAATATTTCCTGTAGAGTTAGATAATAAATATTTTAGATTTTCCTGGCTATGACTGGTTCCTGTCAAATAGTTTTATTGTCTCCTTCTCCTGCTTCTCCTTTTGTAACCATTAAAAATCTTAAATTCAGGGCTTTGTAGTACAGATATGGATGCTGGTTCAAGTCCCAGCTGTTCCACTTCCAATCCAGCTCTCTGGTAATGTGCCTGGGAAAACAGCAGAAGATAGACCAAGTATTGGGGCCCCTACCACCCCCATGTGGGAGACCTGGAGGAAGCTCTTGGTTCCTGTCTTTGGCCTGGCCAAACTATAGCCATTGTGGCCATTTGGAGAGTGTACTAGAGAATGGAAGATCTTTCTTTCTTTCTTCCTTCCTCCCTCCTGCCTGTCCTTCTTTCCTTCCTTCCTTCCTTCCTTCCTTCCTTCCTTCCTTCCTTCCTTCCTTCTTTCCTTCCTGTCTCTCTCTCTCTCTCTTTCTCCCACTCTCTCCTCCCTCTTCATCTCCTTCTCCCTCTCCCTCATCTCTCTATAGCTGTCTTTCAAATGAATGAATGAGTCCTTTAAAAAAATTTAAATTCATTCTTAAGAAGGTTATACCACCATAGTGAGTTTACTTAGCATGATTTTAATTCTTTTAGATTTATTAAGTTGGTTTATGACCCAGAATGTGGTCTATCTGGATGAATATTCATTTACACTTGAAAAAATATATATTTTGCTCTTGTTGTGCAGATTACTGTCTGTGTAAGGATAAGTGTCAGATCAGGCAGATTGATAGAATTGTTAAATGTTCTATTTCTTTACAGATTTTGTGGCTTCTAATTCTACCTATTGCTGGGTGAGAGATGTTGAATTCACCAGCTGTAATTTTTGAGTTGGATTTGTCTTTTGATTTTTTTCAGTTCTATCAGTTTTTCCTCCTCAGATTTTAAAAGTTGCCTGCTACATGATATTGACTTAGAATTCTTATGTCTTCTTGATGAGCTGTACTTTCTATCATCACTTATATTCTTCTTTATCCGTAGTGATATTCTTTGTTTGAAGTCTAATTTTCCGGTGTTAATATGGCCACCCCAGCATTCTACTGATTAGTGTTTGCATGGTATATTTTTCCCATGATTCTAAATTCAAAGTAGATGTTATAGAGATGCTTCTTCATATTTTTATCTAATGTTATAGTTTCTGGTTTTAATTATTTTGTTCACTTATATTTACTACCATCATTGAAATTTGTGTTTTTTTTTTTTTTTATTTTGACAGGTAGAGTTATAGACTGTGAGAGAGAGACAGAGAGAAAGGTCTTCCTTCTGTTGGTTCACTCCCCCAGTGGACACCATGGCCGGTGCTGCGCCGATCTGAAGCCAGGAGCTGGGTTCCTCCTCCTGGTCTCCCATGCGGGTGCAGGGACCCAAGCACTTGGGCCATCCTCCACTGCCTTCCCGTGCCATAGCAGAGAGCTGGACTGGAAGAGGAGCAACTGAGACAGAACCCGGCGCCCCAACGGGGACTAGAACCCAGGGTACTGGTGCCGCAGGTGGAGGATTAGCCAAGTGAACCACGGCGCCGGCCAAAATTGGTGGGTTTAAGTCAGTCATTTTGCTGCCTATTTCCTCTCTGTCCAAATTGTTATTCAATTCTTTATTCTTTTCTTGCCCTTCAAAAAAAATCACTTTCTATATCTACACTATTCATTGCCTGAGTATAACTTGTGTAGTTGCTTTAGGATTCACACCCACAACTTTATTGCAGTTTCTTCTCTTTTATTTTTTATAAATATTTTGCACCAAGATAAACTTATTTTTTAATTCTATTTTCCATAAACTTTTTAAAAAAATATTTATCCCTTTATTTGATTTGAAAGAGTTACATAGAGAGAGAAGGAGAGGCAGAGAGAGAGAGAGAGGTCTTCTATCTGCTGGTTCACTCTCCAATTGGCTGCAATGACTGGAGCTGTGCTGATTCAAAGCCAGGAGCCAGGAGCTTCCTCCAGGTCTCCCAAACAGATGCAGGGGCCCAAGGACTTGGGCCATCTTCTACTGCTTTTCCAGGCCACAGCAGAGAGCTGGATCAAAAGTAGAGTAGACAGGACTCGAACCAGCGCCCATATGGGATGCCAGCACTGCAGCAGCGGCTTTACCTGCTGTGCCACAGTGCTGGCCCCTACAGTTTGTTTTCAAACAATATTATCTCATTTCATGGATACTGTAAGCAAGTTGTGACATCATACTTATATTTCCTAATGGTGCACCTCTGTGCCATTGTCAAACATTTTCACTGACACTGTTTGACCTCTTCACCTGAGACATCTCTGTCTATTCAGTCTACCTCCTATTTTCCTTCTCCTCTCAGGATGGTCTTGTGGCAGCTCTCAGTTCTGTTTTTCTGTTGGCCTTCAGCAGTTACAGGAAAACATCTCTACTGTCAGGGATGTAGGTAAGGTCCCAGGAGTCCTGGGAGCAGAAATCAAATAAGCTGAGAAGGATCTGATCCAAACTGGGGAAGGGAACTGCTGCTGAAGCGTGCCAGAAGAGTAGGCAAAGAGAGGAGACCCAGGCAAGGTGGGAGAATGTAGCTGATAGGCCAGACTTAAGGGAAGAGTGGAGGATGGTCAGTGAAGACTAAAAACCGAGATGAAATCAGCTGAGTGGTTCTTCCTGCTCTGTGGTCTGCCTAGACCCTAAATAAGCACTGCTAACCCACGTGTCATGTGCCCACTGTCAATGAGGTGCCATTGCTCAGACTCTGTGACATTCCTTCCAGACTGGTGAATGTCTGACATCAGCTTTGCCTGGGGTCTGTCCCCTATATCTAACCCTCTATCTCCCTGCCCAGGATCTGAAGAGCAGGCAGTCCCTTCATATTTCCATATGATATTTTCTGGCTACCAACATCCACATCATACTTGGTCAATATTCTGCAGAAAGGCAGGCTCTAACCCTCACTTCTTCCCCACTGGCCTGCTTGCCAACGCCCTATCCAGATCTATCTAAGCCCTTTGAACAAAAGTTCAGGCAGTTACTAATGACAATTGTCTTTCTTTTTAATGCTTATTAGGAGCTTGCACTTCATAGGTCTGACTCCATCATTGGCCCCAAAAGAGGGAGGCAAAGGAAAGGTGAGATGAACCGGTAATGTCCACCTTTCGAAAACCCAGTTCTTCCAGGAAGTTCATGGAAGCAACTGAGCCTCCTGGAGTATATCCAGAAAAGCATATAGAATTTGTCTGTGGAGATAAGGTTTTAAAGAAGTTAGTGAATTTTAAGGACACAGCCTCTTTGTTAATTGTGGTGTCACTATTTATAGTCTCTAAGGGAGATTTTAGTCAACCTGATAAGTGGTAAATCTGTTTCTAATGAGAGGGACATACAGGATGATTGAGGGTCACATGTGCCTTGGGCAGAAATATGATATGAAGCTAGTTCACAAATTGGAACCAACCCTAAGTATTTTTTACTTATAGCTATAATACATAGAGGAGGTAGCTCACTTTAAAATATGTTGACTGTATCTTCTAATTAAATACTGAAAACTACTTTTTAATATATATTCAAAATGATAAAATAATTGCTAAATTATGTAGATTTTTATGGTGGGACTGAAACAAGGCAATTTTTTAAAATTGGTACCTTTTGCTGATTCGAAGATGTTAATCACAGGGATCCTAATAGGCCTATCAGACTTCTTTAATGTATTCAAATAAAATGAGCAAAATCATTAAATGTCCAAATATTGATTTAAAGTGTTCCGATTGGTAATGAAACTTGGCTCTCCACTTGAGACAGGGCACAGTGGCTGTGTGCTTTAATTTCAAGAAACTGCTAGGGTATGAGGAGGGTAGAGATGAAAAAGAGAACAGGGGAGACACAGAGGGGAGAGTTGGCTTGAAGAAGCATGCCACTAACCACTGGACTGCAGTGGACGTTTGGTTTAGGGAGAGAGAGAGAAATCGTTGGGAAGGGACTGTGTTCAAACATACACAGAAGGTGCAAGTATCCAAAGTAAGTGCTGAGACAGAAGGCCCAGCTTGCCATTAAAAAGGAGTAAGGAAGGGAGCCAAGCACAAGTCCCTCCTGAGCTCCAGCTGTTTGTCTATAGAGACCAATGTGGAATGGAATTCAAAATGTCTTTCACAGGCAGGACGGGTCCATGCATATCTGGGACCTGATGTGCATGCGTTACAGAGCTGCTGTAACAAATGACCCCAAATACTGTGGCTGAAAGCATCAGAAATGGAAGTCTCTCAGAACTCTGGAGACCAGATGTCTACAATCAGGGTGTTTTCAGGGCCATGCCCCCTCCTGGGGCTCTAGGGGAAAGTCCTTTCCTTGTCCAGCTTCTGCTGGTTGTTGTGGCTACATCACTGCATTCTCATCCTCTGCTTCCCCTCCATGTGGCTGGTCTGCTTTTCTTCCGTCTGTCTTATGAAGATTCTTGTCATTGGAATGAAGGCCCACTTGGAGATCCCAGAATGATCTCCAGCTCCTTAATCGCATCCACAGAAGGTCTTTTCCTTAATCAGATGACATTCACAGGCTTTGGGCATTGGGATGTGGACCCATCTTTCCAGGGGCCAACATTTGACTCACTGCCATGTGTTACTCCTTTGGTTTACTTGGTACAAAGCCTCTAGGAGCACTCTCTATGAGATGAAGATGAACCACAGGGTAAATTTTATGAAAAATAAGGTGAGGAGAGGACTGAGTCAAGATCAAAGAAGAGATAGGTTACAGTCAGAAAAGATGACAGAGGGAACCTGTTCTGAACAGGCCCTGAGGCAAAAGTGAGGGAAAGTGGCCATCTGGGAGAAGAAGCAAGGGAAGAGGGTACCTAGATTGAGGGGAATATCGTGAGGGCTGTGAGCCCACACAGCAGGGTGAAACAGAACACAGAGAGTTTGCATAAATCCTGAGGAAAAGGAAAGTCACAAGAAACTTTTTATCTGAAAAGAGATGTGATTTGCATCTTAGGTGTTGGAAGGAGCCATGACGATAAGCAGGGAGATCAGATGGGCCAGTTATACTTGGGGGAACCTGGACTAGGAAGAGATAAGGACAGGCTTTATCATTGCTTAGTCACAGAAACAAGAGCCAAGTACATACCAGATATGAGGGATATGAGAAGGGAAAAGAGTCAAGAGTGACGTCTGTGTTACCAGCTTGCAAGTGGTATGAGTGTAGTCGGTGTAGTTGGAAGACCCTGGCAGGATTGTAAACAATGCATTCTTCATTCCCTCCCCTCAGTTCTGCTCCAAGTGCCACTCACTGTTATCACAGGTCCTCTCTTGGATGCGACTGTTCTTTAGAAACATTTGAGTTGGGTCTGTCCTTCTGGCTAAGCTATAAATTGATCCCATTCTTTGCCTCCTCCCAATAGGGCTTTAACCCAAGTTAGTTCCAGGGTTTGTTATATCTTTGTCGGCATTCATATCCACGTGGAATCCAGCCATAAGCTTTGGCTGTAAGTCCCCAGAAACAGCATCTAGAAATTAGAGTGTATCAAGGTTAGAGGGGGCTCATGGGTCCAACTCTCTGCTACCTTCTACTCTCCTATTGAAATATTTAATATAAGAACTAGCTACAGGGGAAATCAAACAGAAGTTAGGAAAGCTGACAGACACACAAAGCGTAAGAGATAACGTAATCTGAAAATCAGAAGATGAAGAACGTTATCTGAAATGAGGAACAGAGGACATGGCAATTGTATTTTAGAGATCCGAAATATTTCGAGCAGAGAATGGGGCAACCCTAGCTTATCCTTGATCTCGACTTGGGCCTCTCGTCACCTAAGCTTTTCATGGATTATACCTCATGGTTCTTCTTCATCTCATTGATAGGGCCCCTTAAGGGTTTGTACATGGTAAACTGAAGAAGTAACACATGGCAGTGAGTTGAACCATGGCCCCTGGGAAGGTGGGTCTACATCCCAATCCCCGCAATGTAGAAAGATGTATCTTAAATGAAAGGGTCCATTGTACACAAGGCAAACATAATAAAAATAAACAGTGACTCTAAAAATTGAAAGCACAGTAAGACAGAGACAGAAATGCTGTCACCTGAAAAAGAAGAAAACAGAACAAGTAGTTTGAGACTTCTGAAAAATAAAAAGCAAAAAATGATAATTTTTTGGGAGTCAAAAAATTACTTCTAAAGTGTATAAGGGAAAAATGGAAGATTGTGACTGGAGAGTGTGTGAAAATTAATATACCTACCACATGTAAGCATAAGGAAAAAGGAAAACTTATTCTTGGTTCTGAAGGGGCTCAGCAGGTAAACAACTCTTGAACCCCCTCTAGGGGGAACCAGTGTGTGTGGAGCATGTGTGGGGTGCTGTTGATCACTTGAAGTGTTTCAGCCAAGATATGAATCAGAATGTAACAAACTCAGGAATTGAAATGTCATGGTATAAAATAACTAGTGACAAACAAACCAAAAAACCCAGCTAAATATAGATTTGTGTGTTATGTAGAATACATAGACTAAGAGGAGTTTATGTTAAAAACAGTTTTAAAGATCAAATTTGACAGCTCAAACATTTGAATGGTATAATGAACAATCATTACCTCAGGGACATATTGAACACACAATTTATATTAAAGTTTTCAGCACATCTGCAATACTTGAAATAATTTTGTCAAAAGAAATTTTTAAAAAATAGGAAATTCTTTAATGAAAGTTAATTTGTGACTTAATAAATAGCAGTGTTTTAAAAATAGTTTAAAATCCTGAAGGGAGTACTACAATAGAAGTAAAATGATCATAACAATCACCCTGAAACCACATGACAGTAGAAAATTCACTAACAGAGCAGCTACACAAAAGAGAAAGAGCATCAAACCTTATCATGACAGAAAACTGCCAAAGCACAAAGATAAATAATGAGAGGCAGAAAGAAACAGTATACATAAAAACAATCAGAAATCAACAAAATGACAGGAGTTAGTGTATATATATATATATATATATATAATCAACCTTGAATATAAATGAATTAAATTTCCTGGTCAAAACACACAAGTTAAACTAATTTATAACACCAATATTAATATGATAATAAACAGGTTCTGAAATCAAATATCATATTGGCAAGGTGTATGGGTGGGAAAAATAAATGTCTTTGGTTCCTCATCTAATAAAAGAAGGAGTCAAAGGCACTGTTTCATTCTCAACACTAATGAAAAGTCTTAGACAAATTGGGATTTGAAGACAATTTCCAAGAGAATAAAAATACATTATTTCAAATCAATAAGAAAAAAAGATACACTACTAGAACATTATTGTAGCTTCAGTCCCCTGCCCAGAACCTCAGACCCACCCATACACTGGGTTGAAGACTGAAGGCAAGGGATGCAGGCCAGAGGCCAGCTTGAATCGTCCCTGTGCTTCTCTCTGGAAACTTAAACTATAAAACATGAAGACTCCGTTCAGCGTTTCCTGCTCTTGTAGGCAACAAAGCATCCAGTGACTTGGACTTGAGTTAGAGGAGCTGTGTGTCAGTTGGTGTCTGGTTTGCCATGAGAAGCAAAACAGTGAAGCAGGTACACAGAAGAAAGCAATGAAAACTTCCATGGCTCGAGATATCGCCTTGTCCTATCTTTTTGTTAATAAAAGATTTTATTTATTTATTTGACAGGTAGAGTTGCCAACAGAGTTGGGGGGGGTGGTGGAGAGAGAGAGAGAGAAAGGTCTTCTATTTGGTGGTTCATTCTCCAAATGGCCACAGCTGCCAGAGCTGGGCCAATCTGAAGCCAGGAGCCAGGAGCCAGGAGCTTCTTCTTGGTCTTCCACACAGGTGCAGGGGCCTAAGCACCTGGCCTTCTACTACTGCTTTCCCAGGCCATACCAGTGAGCTGGATCAGAAGAGGAGCAGCTGGGACTTCAACTGGCACCCATATGGGATGCCAACACTGCATGCAGAGGCTTAGCCTACCATGTCATAGTGCCGGCCCCAATTCATCCTATCTTTAAAATAAAAGTACTTCACATTTCATAAAAATATAGAGGGTTTTTGGTTATAAGTATCATTCTCGAATCAAAAATAGAGACCCCTAGAAAAAGATAAAAAATGACAAGGAAATATAAAGGCAATAAATGTTTTGACATTGGTGATGTAAAACTTAATAGTCATAACCACATAGAAATAGATTAAAAGTTCATAATTTTAAAAAGTAACAATAAAAGCAGTGATTCCCTGGCTGGTACTCAACCCCATAGAAGGTGGAGAACCAACTGATCAAAAAGATAGACAGAAATGACTTCGAAAATTAAAAGATACATAACTGATAAAATAAAAGAATTGGAGAAAAAGGAATGTATGAAATGTTAAATACAAACCAAAGGAAAGCAATAGTATCATTCTTAATATTACCCAAGATATGTTAAAGTGAAAAGAGCTGATGATCATATACTGATGAAAGTTGCATATTTAGGCACCAAATGATAAAGGATTAAATATTTTAAAATTTGAAACTAAAAAATAACACTCAGAATAATGAATATAAACTTCAGTCTTTTCTAGGTTAAAGAGATAAGATGTGGGGCCAGTGCTGTGGCACAGTGGGTTAAAGCCCTGGCCTGAAGTGCCGGCATCCCATATGGGTGCCAGTTCTAGTACTGGCTGCTCCTCTTCTGATCCAGCTCTCTGATATGGCCTGGGATAGCAGTATAAGATGGCCCAAGTTGTTGGGTCCCTGCACCCACATGGAATACTAGAAGAAGATCCTGGCTCCTGGCTTCAGATTGGCACAGCTCCGGCCATTGCAGCCATTGGGGAGTGAACCAGCAGATGGAGGACCTCTCTCTCTGTCTCTACCTCTCTCTGTAACTCTGTCTTTCAAATAAATAAAATAAATCTTTTTAAAAAAAGAGAGACAAAATGTAATAAAAGATATAAAGAATATATAATATCATTAATCAAATTGAATCAATACCTGTTGAATATGTTCAACTTTTATAATTACAGATGGGCTACATAACATTTAATAAGTATTTATGGATCTTTCATAATGATAGGATTAAGAGCCAAAGGGATCACATAAAGAAGACTAGTGTCTGCTAATACTGATAGAATTAAAAAGGAGAGAATGACCCAACATGGGAAGCAGGATACACAGCAGACTCAGAGAATGGCAGATGTCCTAAATAGCACTCTGGCCTCTAAATCAGCCCTTAAGGCATTTGGATCCAGCTAAAAAGCCCAGGAGAGTATTTCAGGCATGGAAAGCCAAGACACTGTTGGAAAAACAAACAAACAAAACACTTAAATGAAAGATCTCTGATAGTGAGATCCCAGCAGAAAGAACGGGCCATCAAAGAAGGAGGTACCTTTCTCTGAAGGGAGGAGAGAACTTAACTTCCACTTTGACTATGACCTTGTCTAAATAAGATCGGAGTTGGTAAACTCAAGAGGCTTCATAACCTTGGTAGCTCGTGACAAGATCCTAGGGTGATTACTTACGTCATAAATAAGAGTGTCAATTGTAAACAACTGGAGTCACTGTGCACTTACTCCCCATGTAGGCTCTCTGTCCTTAATGTGTTATACTATGCGAATTAATGGTATAACTAGTACTCAAATAGTACTTCACACTTTGTGTTTCTGTGTGGGTGCAAACTGTTGAAATCTTTACTTAGTATATACTAAATTGATCTTCTGTATATAAAGACAACTAACTGAGCAACAAAGAGGAAACTTGTTGAAGTGAAATGGACACTATGAGAAACAGTGACCTGATCAGCTCTTGTCCTGTCTGTTGATGTACAATGTAATACTTTTTTTGTTCTAGTACTATTGGTTGAACTCTGTAATTAACACACAATTATTCTTAGGTGTTTAAATTTTAACTGAAAAGTGATCCTTGTTAGGAATTTGGAAAACATTATGCTGAGTGAAATAAGCCAATCCCAAAGGGACAAATACCATATGATCTCCCTGATCGGTGACAACTAACTGAGCACCAAAAAGGAAACCTGTTAAAGTGAAATGAACACTATGAGAAACGGTGACTTGATCAGCCCTTGCCCTGACTGTTGATGAACAACTTAATACGTTATCCCTCTTAGTATTTTTTTGTTTATTTGTTCTACCTAATACTTTTGGTTGAATACTGTAATCAATACACAGTTATTCTCAAGTGTTGAAACTTAACTGAAAAGTGATCGCTGTTAAATATAAGAGTGGGAATAAGAGAGGGAAGAGATGTGCAATTCAGGACATGCTCAAGCTGACTTACCTCAAACGGTAGAGTTAGAAACATACCAGGGGATTCCAATTCAATCCCATCAAGGTGGCATGTACCAATGCCATCTCACTAGTCCCAGTGATCAATTTCTGTTCACAATTGATCATAATGATAGGACTAAGAACCAAAGGGATCACATAAACAAGAATAGTGTCTGCAAATACTAGCTGATAGAATAAAAAAGGGAGAGAACGATCCAACATGGGAAGTGAGATACACAGCAGACCCATAGAATGGCAGATGTCCTAAACAGCACTCTGGCCTCAGAATCAGCCCTTAAGGCATTCAGGTTTGGCTGAAGAGCCCATAAGAGTATTTCAGGCATGGAAAGCCAAGACACTCTGGCAAACAACAACAACAACAACAAAAAACAAAAAACCTAAATGAAAGATCTCCGCGAGTGACATCCCAGTGAAAAGAACAGGTCATCAAAGAAGGAGGTACCTTTCTCTGAAGGGAGGAGAGAACTTCCACTTTGACTATGACCTTGTCTAAATATGATCAGAGTTGGTGAACTCAAAAGGCTTCCATAGCCTTGGCAACTCATGACAAGAGCCTAGGGTGATTACTGATGCCATAAACAAGAGTGTCAATTTGTTAAGTCAACAATAGGAGTCACTGTGCACTTACTCCTCATGTAGGATCTCTGTCCTTAATGTGCTGTACATTGAGATTTAATGCTATAACTAGTACTCAAACAGTATTTTTCACTTTGTGTTTCTGTGTGGGTGCAAACTGTTGAAATCTTTACTTAATGTATGCTAAACTGATCTTCTGTATATAAAGAGAATTGAAAATGAATCTTGATGTGAATGGAAGGGGAGAGGGAGAGGTAAAGGGGAGGGTTGCAGGTGTGAGGGAAGTTATGGGGGGGGGAAGCCCTTGTAATCCATAAGCTGTACTTTGGAAATTATATTCATTAAATAAAAGTTAAAAAAAAAAGAAAAGCACACACACACACACACACACAAAAGATAATTGAAAATGAATCTTGATGTGAATGGGATGGGAGAGGGAGTGGGAGATGGGATGGTTGTGGGTGGGAAGGAGGTTATGGGGGGGAAAAGCCACTATAATCCAAAAGTTGTACTTTGGAAATTTATATTTATTAAATAAAAGTTAAAAAAAAAAGAAAAAAAAAGCTTTTTAGATAGGAAATGTTCCTGAAAAAGAAAAAAAAAAAAAACCCTTTGGAAATAAGACTACTCAGTGACTCAGTATAGAGGAATTCAGAAAACAATTTACAGTAACCTAAGAGTTTTTGTAAAATAATTGAAATGATGCTGAATATTTAGTACTTCATCTCATTGTCTCCTCTGTCTCTTTCTCTGTCTCTCTCTGTTATTATCAAATATTGACAACTAATTATTTTAGATTTTTTTCCTGTTCCCACTGTTTTAAAAGGTCTACAAATACTCCCTTATCCACCAAACTGTTTAAAATCATTAAATTGTAATTTCTCACCATATATGTTCTGTATATGGAAATGATATTGAACCACATTTCTCTCTTGGAAAATAATCATTTTTAAGTTCTATATTCTTCTTTAGGGAAACGAAATAATATGTTTCAGAAACAAGTCCTAAAGGATAACTGTTCTCTGGCCTAATTGAATTGACCTAAAATAAATCCTTCCTTCATTTAAAAAAAAAAGTGTTTATGGATCTTTGACAAGCATATGATTAAATGCTGTCCACGGAATTTGCAACAGATCATGGCCATGTTCTGTATTACAGTATTCCCATTACAGAGTACAAAGGCTAGAGCATAAGAAGTGAATAATATTTGTTGAAAAATTAAATAAAATAGATATTATACCAGCTAAATTCTCCAACAGTATTACAATCAAATAAAAAATAATTATAAATTAAATAAAACATCTAAGCTTATGAAAATGGAAAGCAATAACAACAAATGCCTCAATACATAGATCAACAAAAGAACCCAAATTTCCATTACATGTTAACAATAAGTTCAGTGTGTTTTCTCTTTCCTGTTCTAGACAAAGGCATCCTTTTCATCCTTTGTATCTAGGAAAGCAATTATCTTTTATAATATCTCATTTCTTTATCTCCAAAACCTCTTAAATTATGATTATTACTGCAGTGTTGTTGTGAGGACTAAATGAGATATGCATCATAGTACACATGATGGGGCCTAGCACATAGTAGGTGCTTGGTACACAGCAGTTGTGGTGCCATGTGTACCTTCTTCCACTCTCTGCACCCCATGTAGTCTCACCTGATGCACACAGATTAATTCTGCACGTGGGAAGGGCATCTGCCTCTACCATCTTTGTCTTTTCTCTCTGCTGTTGTCAGCAACACCCCGCACCTCCTTACACCGCTCCCTGCAAGAATATATCCCCCACTGTCCTGGGGAGAGTACTGTCTTCCTTAGTCTGGACTTGGAAATGTACTAGCAAGAGACAGACATTGTGTATTCATGATGTTTTCGTGAGGGTTGAGAATTAGTGTCACACCTTTGGCTTTGCTCTGTGCCCTCATCTGCTTCTCCAGAAGAGAATGAATTATCTAAGTGACACATAGAGAAACACGGACTGCCATGGGGGGCTCTAGCCCTTCCCCTACTTTCCCTGTGTTCTTGCTGCTCACAGAGAACACATCTCTCCTTTTTTCCAGTAAGTTTAGTTGTAAGAGCTCTAACCCCATGACAGCAGTGTGGGATAGGAGGTGAGTGGAAGGAAGGAGCCCAGATGGGTTCCAGCACTGTGTGTGGGCAGGGAGAGCTGTAACAGGTCTGAGATTCAGTTCTAGCCTGTCCATCATTGCCATATACCTTAACCACTTTCTCCAAAAACAGTATCAGAAATTAGGTTACTATTCTGATCTCCACTTGTCTGATCACTCTTTGGTTTTTCATTCATTCAGAATTGATGCTGGGAAAAAGAAGAAGCATATGAGCTGGTAATAGGTCTCCAACAATCCCTGGTAGTCTGGAATAATAAAGCATCTTGTTATGAGTCTTTTTGTATGATTTTTTTAAGTGTGAGCATGCCATCCTTACTTGAGAGAGGGAAGAACTGAAGCCACTTGGCATTTATGCTGTGCTTCCTGTCTCTCCCAGTTTCATGGTTGTCACTGCTTTTTATGTGCTCCATGAAGCCAGACACAAGACTGGGCTTCTCCTCCTTCTTCCTATACCCACTGGTTACCAAATCATATCAATTATTTCTTTCAAACATTTCAAAAATCCCTACCCTTTTCACTTTGTCCACTTCTGTTATTTGTACTTTGTCACTTGCCCAGTGGATTATGTTGGAACTCTATTGAAAGGTTTAGCTGCCTTTACTCATTGCCACACCACATTCTATAATTAACAGAGTGATTATCTGTTTATAATATAAATGTGATCATCTGTTTATGTTTTCTGAAATACTCTTATTTTTAATTGATTCATAAAATTATACTTTTTAAAAAGATTTATTGATTTCAAAAGCAGAGAGAGAGAGAGAGATTAAAAGATCTTCCATTTGCTGGTTTACTCGCCAAATGGCTGCAATGGCCAGGCTTGTACCAGGCCAAAGCTAGGAGTCAGAAACTCCATCCTGCTGTCTTATATAGGAAGCAGGGCCCCAAGCACTTGGACCATCCTCTGCTGCCTTCCCAGGAACATTAACAGGAAGCTGGATCAGAAGTGGAGCAGCCGTGACTCAAACTTGCACTCTGGTATGGGGTGTAGACATTGTAAGTGGAGGCTTAACCCACTAGGCCATGATACCATCCAAAATTATACAATTTAAGGGGCACAGTGTGTTGTTTTAATTGTATTATATTTTATGTAGTGTCCATAATATACAACTCTTCAAACATTCACCATTTTTTAAACTTCTATTTAGTAAATACAAATTTCAAAAGTACAACTTTTGGATTATAGTAGCTTTTTCCCCCCCATAACCACCCTCCCACCTGCAACCATCCCATCTCCCACTCCCTCTCCCATCGCATTCTTCATCAAAATTCATTTTCAATTATCTTTATATACAGAAGATCAACTTATTATATACTAAGTAAAGATTTCAACAAACATTAACCATTTTTCATGGTGAAAAACATTCAAAATCTTCTAGTTATTTTTAGAAAAATATACAGCACAGTATCATTATCTATAGTCATCCCACTATGCAATACAAGACCAGAACTTTTCTTTCATTTAGCTGTAACTTATCTGTTAAACAACCTTTCCCCATTCCCTGGAGCAGACTTGCATGGCTTCAAATATGGCACCTTCCTACAGTAGCCTCACAGGCCTGAAGCGAGAGCCACTGTGTCCTCCCCTGGCAGAAGGCACAAGGCAGCTCCCTTCAACCTCTTCACTGGATGCTGACTCCTTTCCTAAGGACAGAGCACTCACGATTGATGAAGTAGAGCCTTCATGACGGATTACCTCTTAAATGTCCCACCTCTCAATACTGTTACAATGGGGCTGCTATAGTTTGAGCATGATTTAGCTTCCCAATCCCTGCAGGCATTTAAATCCCAAAACTTTATGTTAATGGTTAATGGAGTAATGGCGATGGTTGATGGATTAGGAGTGGAAGCTTGATTAGATTATTGTCTGGGAGGTGGGCCTTTTAGTCTAAGTCATCTGGGGCTTGCCTGCAGAAGGTTAGTTATATAAGCCAAGTCTGGTCCAACTGTTCTCCTTCTGCCTCCTGGCTCAACATGTGATCCTTCTGTCTGTGTTTGCTACCCACCACCCTCATCAGACACCAGATCAGCGAGTTCCCCCACTTTTAGGCTGTGAACAACAAAACCATGAACTGAATTAAATCTCCCTTCCTGAGCAGCTCCTTACAGGTATTTAGTTACAGTCATGAATTGCTGACTACTGCAGGGGATTAGCTTCTTAAAATATGAATTTTAGTGGGACATCAATATTCAGATTATAGTAACATACAGTGGAATATTATTAAGCCATTAAAAAGAAGGAAATGTTGCAATATGAGACAAGTGTATAAACTTTGGTAAAATTGTGCTACGTAAAAGAAACTAGTCACAGGAAAAAAAAATGCTGTGTGATTCCACTTGTATAAGTTACCTAAAATGGTTAAATTCATAGAAGAAGAAAGTAGAATGGTGTTTGTCAGAGACTGGAGGGAGGGAGAGGGGTGCTGCTCACTAGCATGCATAACACTCCGTTATACAAGGTGAATACATTTTAGAACTCTGATGTGCATACTCGTGCCTTAGATAACAGTGCTGTATTGTACAATTAAAATACATTAAGAGGGTGAAGCTCATGTTAAGTGTCCTTACTGTAAAGAAAATAAACAAATAAATGTGACTGAATCATCCCTACTTATCGTTTCTTGGGGACTTCTATAAGAGAGATTCTTAAATTTGGAGTATCAACACACAGTTGTATTTAGACTAGTGCTGGTGTTTCCACAGCTAATTATTTTTATTGCTAATAAGGTTTAAATTGCTAAATCGGTTGAGACACCAGACTACCTGGTAAAACTCTTTCTTAAGGGAAAGAGAGAGGGGATGTGTCTTTGCCAGTCCTTTAGAAATAGCTCATAATCAACCTCCCATCATCTCTGAGTCCCTATAGTAGGAGGAGCCACCACAGCCTCCTCTCATTGGAAGTCAGGAATCATTGCAGGGATCTACTTTACTGCTAAATTTGGGAAGTTTTTTTTTTTTTTTTTCAGAATCTAAATGAATCTATAGGATGTGCCATGTATGTAACTATTATTAATCCTTTGTGTGGTGGCAAAGAATGTTTTTATTTTTTTGAGTGCTTTTACTCTCCACAATATAATCAAAACCTCTCAGTTTGAAATTTCCAGCCATTCATAATATGACCCTGCTTACTTCTCCTGTAGCTGAAATTGCACTCCATACTTTAGTGCCAATTGCTTATAGTTTATACAACATTTACACTCCCTAGACTTTGCAAATTCAGTCCCCCTGTAGTGTGTTTCTACACATCCAACAGCTAGCTCTCAGAGGAAAACAGAAACAAAAGCAAAAAGCTCTGATTGGTAGCATTTGTGAATATCCATGGTATAAATATCCTCACCATAGCTACAAACATGAGGTCATTGATCACAGGGTGGGGAAGAGATGGATGGTACCACATCATCATAAGATATTTCCACCACTGGATACAGCAGGCAGAAATAATCTTAACAGCATAGATAATAAAGAAATGTGGTAAAGTAATGATGAAACCTTGAGTTTTGAGTATTTTTTTATTTTTATTATTTGAAAGGCAGATTTAGACAGTGAGAGAGAGACAGACAGAGAGAAAGGTCTTCCTTTTCCATTTGTTCACCCCTCAATGGCTGCTGCGGCCAGCGCACTGCGGCTGGCGCATTGCGTTGATCCGATGGCAGGAGCCAGGTGCTTCTCCTGGTCTCCCATGCAGGTGCAGGGCCCAAGGACCTAGGCCATCCCCCACTGCCTTCCCGGGCCACAGCAGAGAGCTGGACTGGAAGAGGGCGCCCCGACCAGGACTAGAACCCGGGGTGCCGGTGCCACAGGCGGAGGATTAGCCTAGTGAGCCACGGCGCTGGACTGAGTTTTGAGTATTTTTTAAATTTGATAGAAACTATTTGGATCTAAACTGATGACATTTTACTGTGAAACATACATAACATTTCCCATTTTAACTGTTCTTTCGTGTTCAGTAGCATTGTATACATTCCCATTGTTCAACTTTTAGTACCATTAATATCTAGAATTTCTTGTTCCCCTTTCCTCCAGCTCTCAGTGGCATGGTTCTGTTTTCTCTGAACTTGATTGCTCTAGTTGCTTCCTACGAATGGCATCTTGCACTATTTATCCTTTCCAGTCTTGCTTATTTTACTCAGTGTAGTGTTTTCAAGATTCACTCTTATTTCCAGTTGCAGGATTTCCTTCTTTTTAAGGCAGAATAATATTCTATTATATGCATCCTATTTCCTTTATCCATTCATTCATGGATGGATATTTGAGTTGTTTCCACCTTTTGGCTAATATCAGTAATATTGCTATAAATGTGAGTATTAAAATACCTGTTAAAGTCCATACTTTCAATTATTTTAGATATATACCCAGATGGGGAATTGCTAGATCCTATGTTTGATTTTTTTGAGAAATGACCAGAGTATTTTTCACAGCAGTTGCACATGATTTAATTTTCAATAAGACTGTGCTGAACAATTGGCTCCTGAAATTACTGACAGTGAACCAGTTAGCACCACGAATCTGGGCAGGTAAGCACCAGCATGTCAGCATTCTGAGTCCACTTCCGGTCACAGTGCAGTCTGTCTCGTGCCCTCTGAGAGATCCTCTCCAATCTTGCCAAGCCGCCACTTGTATGTGATAGCGTCCATGATTTTTGTATTATCCCCCTGAGCTGAGCCCTCTGTCCTCTGCACTCTATCTGCCCTTGTTTTGATCTCCCCTGACCCTTGGTACAGGTTAGGTGTTTGTTTTTATGTCTTCTCCTCTGCACGCACTGTGACACTATTACTTCAGTCTGGACAGATGAAGCCCTCCAGCATACATGTATGTCTGTGGTATTTGTCTTACAGATTTTGTTTAGTATATTCTGTGAAAGAGGCACCAAGCTGGGAACATAGCTCCTCTCATCCCACCCCAGCTCCCAAGGTTATCCATGGTCAGTACGCTAAGCTGCCGGGGAGGTTATAAGGGCAAAGCCAGGCTGGGCTGGATTCTGAGTGGTTGCTGAGTCCTCTAAAAATCCGTTAGAGAAAGGAAAATCTGAGGCTGAAGTTCCACAGTAACCTAGAGGCCCAGACTATGGGAAGGTGGAAGAACTGGAATGTGACTTGGTCTTTAAAGAGAATAAATTGGTTTCTGGATCTGAGGTTTGGAAAGAAGTTCTGTGCTCAGCTGGGGAGATTAGAACCTTCCCTTGACAGAGAGATGCTCTGATGTCACTCTGTAACCTCCAGGTGACTAAGATAATCAGAGTACATGTCTACCTCTCTGAGGCTGCTGCGTGAGACAATCCTGGCTTCCATGTTAGCTGCCCTCTGCTGTTCTGTGGGTTTTCATGGCATTAGCAAGAACTGGCTGCTTGAATGTGGCTTAGGAGCTTCAACCCTGGACAAAGAGATTTGCCTCCTCCAGGGCATCCTGTGGCTTAAGTAAGCCTTCTGGGTCTGGGCATCTAATCTCATTCACATTTATGCATGCCATGCATTCTGTGGAGGTCAGACGGTCCACCCTGGAACTAACCACACTCTACTATGAGGAGGCACCCGTGGGGACTTGGTTTTTGCTCCTCAAGGCCCTCAAGGACATTGTCCTGCTTTTGCACACTGGGGAGAGCTCATCCTAGCTTCCACTCTGCCTTCCACTTTCATGCCACTATTCAATGCTTTCATTGTTATTCTTAAGTGATAATACTTACACTTTTAAAAATAGCAATGATTTTTCCATTACTGTTCCTTTGTCCTGCCTTGTAGTGAATTTGTGGTTTCTTAGAATCTTAGGTGCAAGGTAGTAGATAACATTGTGGAGAGCAATAAGAAGAATAGATTAAATATATGTAGATGAGCTTGGAAACAGAGTGATGGCTTCTCTACTTGTATGTAATGGGTATAGTTTGAGGCAGCTCAGAAGTTGCCCAGTGTACTTGCAAAAGGAAGAACATCTGCTAAATGTAGTCTCCTCTTTTGGCCTTTTATATATACCTAATTATTCTATACCAACAGTTTTAGGAATCTGATTAAAAGTTGCTACAGCTTTCGAAACTTTGGTTTAAGGATTGCTGAGGGATTGTTTCTTGTTTGTTTACTTTGATCCCTTAAGTTTTGTCTTCTTGCCATTTTTGTCTGGTTTGCTTCTATATCCAGGCATAGTCAGTCTCTCTCTCTCTCTCTCTCTCTCTCTCTCTCTGGCTTTATTTAAATTGATGACCCTCTTTAAGAGCATTTACCCAGAATTTGATCAAGTACATATTTCATCTACTGTATGCTATGAACCTTTGGTGCATTGATTTTTTTATTCAGCAAAGCCCTAGAGTGTCAAGCACTACTGTTGTGAAAGAAGACTCTCCTTCCATACCCCTGCCCCAAACTCTGCTTATCCCTCCACCTCTAGCAAGTCTCCTGCTTGCCAGGACAGCGGGATGGGCACCATGACATGTGCCAGATGCTTGGCTAAGCACTTTAGATTTTGATCCTCATGACATTTAATCCTGAAAGCTAGGTTTATTATCCCCATTTGCCATGGAGGAAAATGTGACCTAGATACACAAAGTTTATGGCTCCTGGTCACACAGCTAGAAAATGGAAGAGTCAGGATTCAAGCCCAGATCTGTTTGATTCCAAAGCCTGCACAAAACATTCATTTAATTGAGAAGCCTTGTGAGAGCATGAAATTACAAAAGAAGTTGTCGATCCTCCCTGCCCATGGGCACTGTCCAGAGAGAGCCCGCACTGCAGAATGACTCCCACAGGCATTCAGTTTCAATGTTTTTGCGTTTGTCTTTCTCACTGGAAGGTAGTACAGAAAGTCCAACTCTTGTCTCATTTGCTGTTGCAGCCCTGGACCCTGCACAGTGACAGGAACTTAATAAACATCCACTGACTTGTGCCATAGGCACAGTGGGACTTGAAGCCCACTGAGAAACTAAGTGGCACCTGGCCCTGAGGTACTGACCTCTCTCCCCTCCCACTGCAAGTCAGGACCTGCCCCTTACTAGGAAGAGAACATTTTCAAGCAATTAATTATCATGATAAATGCCTTTCCCTAACCCCACCCCGCTGATCCTCCCATCTGCCCAATGGCATATTGTTGAATTATAATGCATAACTAATTAAAGGTGACCTCACACCAGGCTGCTGGCTCTCTTGTGCCAGGACCAGATACAAAACTGGTCATCAGAACATTTCCTCCTTCCCACTGGCTTGGCTCCCCCTCGCCTGTGTGTGTGTGTGTGTGTGTGCGCCCGTGTACGTGCGTGCCTGTGCTAATTTCAAATCCTTTCCCTGCATCAGCGAGCAGATGAGATCCTCAGTCAGCTTTCATCTTTCAGAAAAATGAATAGTGCGGAGAGAACATTATCAAATGAGCTGTTGAAGAAGTCAGTGAATATGTCATTGAGTGTGACTGCTTCCTGAATGAATTTAGATTTATCTCTGTTATCTTCTCACTCCCACCCGGCCCCCCTTGCCAGGCAGACCCTCTGGGCGGACTGAGGTTGCCATGAATCCTGACCGACAGCTGTCTCTCTGGGCTGACAGGTCCAATAGGGGCCTCTGAAGCTTGTTCAGGAATTTGGTTTGTTAACATTATAAATGAGCTCATTGGGCAGCCCTGTTAAACACCTCACACCTCCCTCTGCAATTTCTCAGAGGATTCTATTTCCATTAGGCAGATGTGGGGACAGGGCCACACTCTCACTCTTAAATTGTTTTATCACGTCCAGAGCTGCTGAATGGCTGTGACAACGCAAGAACTAGAAAGCATGTCTTTTCCTCCTATCTGACTGCTTTATTAAACCCAGGGATCTCCTGTTCTGCACTGTTCATTCATTCATCCATTCAGCAAACACTTATAGGATGCCTATTCATGGGAGAAATGTGAGTTGAGTGCAGGATGTATATTGGCAAATAATACCAGACAGAGGCCTTGCCCTGTGTTCCATACACTTATTTGCTGATCTACAAAAGGGGATAATTTCAGTTGTTTCTGGGTTCTCAAAGGCATGGGCTACAAAACCCAAGAAAAGATGGCTGTTTAGGCAGAATGTTGTAATTGGAAGATAATCTTTTGGGTTAGGCATGTTTGTGTCAACATTTGTGGATGGAAAGATAAATTCTCACACCTGAAATAAGAACATGAGGTTGTGAACAAGAGGGTCATAAAAGAAGGAAAAGATTTTTCGAAGTTAAAAATTTGGTAAGAAGCATAAAAAAATTCAACAAAAGTGTTGGAAGGTAAAAGTTTAAAAAGAGACAAACAAAACATACAAAATAAGAAATTGAACTCATTGATATGAGTTCCAGAGAAAGAAAACAGAAAATTACCAGGAAAATAATACAGGTAAATTTCCCACAAGTGACGAATGTATTTCCAGGTTGCAAGAGTTCCTTGGGGATTGCGAAATAGAATGAACAAAGACTCCCCCTGAAAGCACATCACTGTAAAGTCTCAGGACACAATGACAGAAATGACTTTAAAAAGTTTAAAAGGTACTGGGGGTTCTGGGAGAAGGAGAAGGAAGTTGCATACTAAGCACCGGAAGTAAGAAAGGTGTCAGTCTTAGCAACAGCAGCATCTAGAGCTGGAAGACTTGCAGCAATGCCATGGAAATTCTGAGAAGCAGTTTCCCACCTAGAATTCTTACTAAGCCAATGATTGTAGCATATGAGGATAAAATAAAGAGTTTCTCAGACAAATGGGATCTTGGGAAAAAATATATTGTCTCCAGTGCTGCTAGTGTAGAATGTGCTTTACAAAAGAAATGAACAAATTAAAATAGAGTGAGATACAGGATCTAGGAAGCAGGAGTTCCTAAGAGAATTCTGGCTAACTGATACCCCCAGCACAAGGACTAGGAGAGCTGAGGGGAGGGGGTAATGGCTTGAATATAAGGCTGGGGGTCTGTGAGGGATGCCACCAAGGAAAGCAAAACAATGCCCTTGCTGACGGGTTTAGTTACCCTGCCCCCACCAGATAAAGAGAAAGGTTTAGATTCTGTGCAAGCCTGTGAGTGAATTAGGCATATGAAATCTGCTTTCCAGGTGGTAGTTTATTTGTGCTTACAAAATCATCCCATGGAGGACATATCCCACATGGCAGAGATCAGCTCTGTAATTCATGGCAGCCAGAGACTATGGTGGACCTGTGCTCCTGGTCTGCAGAACTAGAGGCCTCCCTCTTCTTCTCCCAACCCTGCCACTTCTCAGAGTATAGACCAAAGTGTTTGCATTCTTCAGGAAATGCCACTCTGGAAAGGCAGAGCAGGGATTAGCAAAGTGTCCTGGGAAAGAAGGTGACAACATGACATGCATGGAATGGGAGGTGATCCCACTTACTCATTTATCAAGCATTAAGCACCTGCTGTGTTCCAGTACTCGAAGGTGGCCTGACCTGAGTTCCATGGTGCTCAGAATAACCTGATGGAAGTGCGGAGTGAATGGTGACCTCATGTGGTGGAGAGGGAAGTAGAAAGGTGGGTCATGGAGCCCCTGCTTTTTAGCTCAGCTATGTGTGGCCAGTGAAGATTCACAAGGGAGATGCAGAAGGAAAGAATGAGGTAGAGCCCGAGAAACAGGCAGACAAAGATGTATCAGAGTGAGAGACAGGGAGGCAGAGAAACATTATTGAGAAAGAGACAGAAAGAGAAAACAAGGATTTCGTTAGGAATGCATTCAGTAGTGTAGGAGATAAAAAGGAATATCCAATTAACACACCATATAATTGCTTGCAGACATTCTTTTTTATTTAAAGATGAAATAGCTAAGAGTTCTAATCAAAACTAGGGTCACAGCCTACATATTAAATGAAAGAAATTGATTGGGTTTTTATTATGCCCTGACTACTGCCAATGTGCCTGGATCACAGATTGCCATAAATTTATACTTATAAAATACTAATTGCCTAAGTCATAATGGTAACAATGGGATAATGAAATCATTCTGATCAAGCTGAAGCCAAATTCCACCTGACAACATGGTGCTTTGTGAGGGGGGACAGGAGAGGACTTGCACATACAAACTCAGGATGCCCCAGTACAATAACCACCAGCAGGAAAGTACAAAAGATGTTTTAAGACCCAACATTCCCCACTGGGGGAGGGGCCCTCCTTTCTAACAAATCACTTAAGAACGGGGGCGGTTACATTTATAATACAAGCACTTGTACCCTTTATTTGTCTTGAAAAACTAATGACTGACTTAATCACATTTGATTAAAGGAGATGTGTTGAAGTAGTCATGTGGTTCTGATTGCATTAGGCTTGATTGAAAGTGGCAGGGAGAGTATGTAATAGTCTAACTGTCCCCTATATCTTGTCATTGGGACTTGGCAGGCATGACGTGGGAGAATCCTGAGGGAATCGTTGTGGTGAACAATGTCATCTTTCAACGTGGGGGAGGGGGCTCCGGGAAGCAATCTCCAACAGAAAATCAGGACTCCCCTATCAGAGCAGAGAAAGGACTCACATGGATTCTCATACACTTCCATTTTCACGAGACTGAAAAAGAATCAACAGAAGAAGGGGCATGCACACACAAAAATATTTTTTTCTGGAAGCATGTAGATCTTGAATGAGACTCTGGGAAGCATTTTAAATGTTTCCAAAATATGTATTAATGTACACAAGTATCTAGATTTAGGAATGAATAAGCAAACCCAATTTTTAACATGGAGTTATTGAAAACCTTTCTTTTTCTCTGAGAAAAATCAGCATTGTGAAAACCAATGGACTGCTAAGTCCTGTGATGGTGATACACAAAGGCAGACTGTGGATGGTACTTCAGGGCAGGGGACACCAGCTCAGAGTGGGAGTGACAGGACAGGGCTCAGGGTGGCCCTTCTGCAGCCATGATTCCCACCCAAGTTCAGCCATTGTGGATGGCTGGATGACTGACAGGGCTTTTATTCTTATCACTGTCTTCCCCTCCCCAAGATACGTTCCTTAAATACTGTTAGAGTAGATTGAGGAGGTACTCAGGCCTTAGCATGGATCAGAATCACCAGTGGGCTTATTAAAGTCTAGATTTCTAGATTTCTGGGTCTGACTCTCAGAGTCATTGATTCAGTGATTCTTGGGTGAAGCTTAGGAATTTTTTTAAAGATCTTTATTCCTTTGGAAGTCAAAGTTGAGAGAGGGAGAGAAAGAGAGAGGGAATATCTTCCACTCCGTTGTTGACTCACCAAATGGCAGCAATGGCCGGAGCTGAGCCAGGCTGAAGCCAGGAATCAGGAACTCCATCCAGGTCTCCCACGTGGGTGCAGGAGCCCAAACACTTGGGCCATCTTCCACTGCTTTCCCAGGCGCATTAGCTGGGAAAGCACCAGGGAGCTGGCTGGGAAGCAGAGCAGCTGGGATGTGAACTGGTGCTCAAACGCGATGCCCACATTGCTGGCAGTAGCTCAACTGTTGCACCACAACGCCAGCCTCCTGATAATCTGTCTTTCTATCAAGTCTCTAATGGTGATGGTTAGGAACTAAATTTTGAGAACTCTATGCTAGAGTAATCTTCTAATTTGTTAATTGGCTCATATTTCATGCCTGCTCAGAATTCCTCAGTGTTTCCAAGTTGTTTGCAGAGTAAAGTCAAAATATCTAATCCTTTCATATTTGGTCATTTTTGGAAGAAGGCAGGATTTGGGGACAGCCAGACATTTAGGCATGCCAAATAGATAACCCCCTATTAAAGGAGAATATAAAGAAGACACAAATATGTGTCATTGCCAAGAAGGACGTCTGGAAACATCTAAACCCAGCCATTATTAGTCATCCCCTCTTGGTGGTGGCATTCTGGATGAATCTCACCATTTTATCTGAGCTTTCCTATATTGCTTGGCTTTTTTTTCTTGAAACTGATACAACTATTTTCCATTAAAACTTTTTGAAGAAATCTTCTGCCACCTAACCATATAGATTTTTTTCAAAACCTAATTCTTGTGCATTTTCCTCATATAGCCAATTTTTCAAAGTGAACTCTAGATAACTCCTCAAGTTCAGCTCAGTCTCTTAGACCTCAGCCCTTCTCCCTATTTCTGGTCATGAGTGTCAGCACCAATAATGGATCAGTACTAACTCTGTCATCCCCTGGTGAGATCACACAGATACTCTGGCCTTATTGCCTGGCTCTGAGATGTTTCCAGAGTCACAGGAAGACCCTATTGCCAGCTTCAGTTGCATCAGAGTCCTGTTGTTAACACGTGGGGGCCTGGCTGCATGTCACGGAGAATAGTGGCATTGGACAGCATTTGATTTCAGCTCTGTCACTCTCCAGCTGTGTAACCAGTTAAGTCTTGGAACCTCAGGCTCCTGGTCTGAACAATAAGATGAACACTTAATGGGCTGACTAAGGATTAAGCTACATGCATAAGAATGTGCCTGTCCCACATGAAGTGGTCATGAAATATTATTCCCTGTCCCATCTGATTCCCTATTCATATAATAGAGATGTCCCTTTTCAGCACTACTGGTGGGGCAGTGTAAGGATGGAATGTGCCCTGAGTGTTCCTTAAAAAAAAAAAAAAGTAATAGAACGTCTTTTGGAAATGACTGATTTTATGCCTGGATTTTGGTAATAATGGACAGAGTCTCTGGAGCTGAGGATGCTGGTTTCATATTCTAACCCCAGCTCCCTCCTAGAGAAGTTTGTGCCTCATGAAATTGTCGGGTAGCCTTGATTGAGTCCTCTCTCAAACCCTCACCCATACACTTGTCTGTATCATGAGAAAGCTGGATTTGGTATTTTTTCAAAGTCTTTTTTGGGCCAGAGTCCTGTGACTCCTAACATTCTCAGATTCCATGAGCTTATGAGATTGAGATGGATTAATGTGAAAGAAAGTAGGAGATGAAATGATTGAGAGAAGGAAGGAGAGATACTCAATAAGAAAATGAATGAGAGAGGAGAGCCAGGGAAAGGAAGAATAGAAGACTGAACAAATAAACAAAAATGGAGTCCTGTACATCAGCGAAAGAAAGGAGCAGTCCAGGCCACCTATCCACAGAGAAGATAGACATATATTTTTCTCTCCAGTTATTTTTCACCCTCACATACAATAAAGGCAGAGCCATAGTTAGAATTTTTAGCAGCTTCAAGCTAATTTAAACTTCATCGCTCTGTTTGACTAGCATTAAAATATCATATAGATTTTTCTCCAGCGGGTTTGTACATCACCACATAATTGGCACCCTCGATACCTGCTATTACTCTCTCCTCCACAATAGAGGTGGTCAGAGAGTTCAGAGAAAAAAAACCCCCCTTCTGCATCTACTTGATTTCACAACACAGAATGAATGTGAGGCATGGATCTGGTTTTAAATAAATTATTAGCACC
Organism: Oryctolagus cuniculus; assembly: GCF_964237555.1. Lineage (NCBI taxonomy): Eukaryota > Metazoa > Chordata > Mammalia > Lagomorpha > Leporidae > Oryctolagus > Oryctolagus cuniculus. The sequence continues at coordinate 50,770,907 of NC_091432.1, read as the reverse complement.
ATATAATTTCTTGTCTTATAATCGAGGGTACATTTCATGTGGAAAAAGAAGTGAGAAAATAATTTGCAAATAGGTTTCAGCATGAAAACATGCAAGAAGAATACCTAAAACAGAACTTCTGATGATAAAAAATATTTTATAAAATATATATTTGCTTCCCCTTATCATTTCTGTTGTTTTCTCCTTTTTCTTTTTTAAGGAAAAAAACCAATTGTGTTGTAGATAACTCCCCTTTCCTGTAGTGATTGTGAGCATTCCTTGCATTTGGAGACTCCACTGTGTGTTCATTTCAGTCTCACTTTGCTGTTTGAGAATTGGAAACAGCAGCATTAGAAGGAAGGGCTGGGTTCATCTGGCTGATGTCCTGTGTGACGCTAATCCTGTCAGAGAGCATCCTTGGCATTTTCTCATTCTGCCTCTGGTTGCATACTTCCACCGACAGGCCACGTGACCACTTGATAAAGAAAACATTGCTCTTGGTTTAGGGTCTGGAACATGGACTAGAATCTGAGATCTGCTCATTATGTCCTGGGCAAGTCACGTAATCTCTGAAAATGCTGGGAGTTCCATCTGTGAAGTGGGGATAATAATCCCTAACCCATAGAGGCGGTGTGATGTTGCAAAGAGAAAAGGCTTTGAGAGTCCTGGCAGAGTGCCCGGAATAGAGTAGGTGCTCAAGAAACATGCAAGCTGTTCCGTATGCTGGTACCTTCTGTTCTGTGCTTAGCAGGTTTCTTGTTGCTTCATCTTCCTGAGAACGTGCTGCCATCTGCCCCCAGGGGATTTGTACGTACCTTAAAGACCACACAGAACAAGGCTGCTTCTTCCAGGTGAGGAGGATTCTCACACAAACATCCTGGCTCTCTTATTCTCATCTCCGTGCAGAACAGCCCCCATAGCAATTGAATGAGCTCGCCGGATAACAGAGACTGTGCACTTACCACCAGAACCAGCCAGAAAGCGATTTCCCAGAGTTCCTCTCTGTGTGTACAAGGGAAATGGCCCATGAAGAAGGTTCTGAATGCATCAGAATATTTTCTAGCCTTGCTCGGCTTCAAAGACCCAACCAAAGGATCTGATAGAAACTTCCAGTTGTGAAAGTATCCAGTTCTTTATCCAAACACATTTCTCTTGAGTCTGGAGCAGCTTCGTCCTCCAAGCATTAACTACTAATGAATTATGCAACACACCTAAAAACAAACAACTAAGATACATAGTGACTCTTTAAATGGTTTAATAAATAAGATATTTACCAAACGTTGATAAATAAAGCCCTTGATTTTTTTCTTATCTCAAGAAAGAAAGAATCATTTACAGGGAGCATGGTGCTGAAAGGGCTGGGGTAAACGGCCACCGCTCTCTCATACACTTCTAAGGAACTCATGAGCATCTTCTAGGCTCCCAGCACAACCTCCATCCTCAATGAAAATAGGAGTCGGCTGCTCTGTGCAGATTTTGTGGGTGCACCTGATGCTTTTGATCCCACTCAGATCTTCCCCGTCTTTCCAGTTGTGTTGCAGCTGCTCTCTCTCAGACCCTCTCAGGTCTCCTCTGGGTGAATGGAACAGCTGGTCTCCCAGAGTCCAGACTCTGCTGCCTCTCATCCACAGGCTTCAGGGTCAATTTCTAAGTACCAGATCCAAGTGTATCGCTCTTCTTTTTAGAATCATTTGATGGGTGCTGAAAGCTTCCCAAATGAAGCGTAGCTTGCCAAGCTTGCACACAAGGCCCTTCACCCTTCGGGATCTGACGCCAGCTGAGACCTTGCCCCCACTGCCTTCCCCTAACTTCCTCCACATTGCATACACCAGACGTGGCCCTGTCTTACCATCTGCTGCAGTGGAAGCCCTCCCCTCTGCTTCTGCCTTTGGAAAAATGCATTCTTTCTCCACCTCTTAATTAAAACATTGTTTTCTCTGGGAACCCTCCATAGTTTCTCTGGATAGTGTTAAAAGCTTTCTCTGCACTCCATGGCATTCAGCACACCATAGTATGTGGGTGTTTCTTGTTCATCTTTGTTACCATGCCTGCTCCCCATCCTATCATTCTTACTTTTTTAAGATTTTTATTTATTTATTTGAGAGGCAGAACTAGAGATAGAGAGGGGGATACAGAGAAAAAGGTCTTTTATCCACTGATTCACTCCCTAAATGGCTGCAATGGCCATAGCTGGGTTCATCCAAAGCCAGGAGCCAGGAGCTTCTTCCAGGTCTCCCACATGGGTTCAGGGGTCCAAGCTCTCGAGCCATCTTCCACTGCTTCCCCAGGCCATAAGCAGAGAGCTGGATTGGAAAAGGGGCAGTGGGGACATGAACCTGTGCCCATATGGGATGCCAGCTCTGTAGTCAGAGGCTTAGCCTACTATGCCACAACACCGGCCCCTATCATTCTTATTTTTGACTGCTAGAGATCAGAGGATTTATTTAACAGCCTGGGAAATTAAGACTGAGTGTAGAAATTTATAAAACATCTGTCCTGGAAGGCTTTATATTTTGATGTACTAGGTTCATATTCTCATTTAATTGGCCCCAAGCTTTTAAGGTAAATATCCTACCATTTTACCTATGAACCTATGGGTGGGAGTGGATTAGGGGGCAGTAACTTCTTAAATGTCACACGGTGAGTTGATGGCAACCCTTGTTCAACAATCCTGGAGTCCTGAGTCCTGCATCTGTTGCTCTGGTATCTACCTCGGTTCTTGCCTTCTCCTTTCTTTCCATTCTCTCTTCCTTCTAGACTGTTCCATCAACTACTTTCTTCCTGTCTCATGTTTGCCCTTTCCTTTCCCAATGTTTCTCTGCACAAAGATTTCCCCATCCTTTGCCTCCATCTCATAACTCACTCCAACTCCTATCTCTTCTTCACCTTTCTATATCTGTTTTATTTTGTCCAGGCCAGTAGCATTTTCCTAGCGAAATAGAGTTTACTACCAGGGCTTTCTTGCTCTGTGCCCAGTTTCTACCCACTTCTATTTCTTTGGCTATGGATGAGCTTATGGTCACCGTGCCTCTCAACCTCAATCTGCCAACTGTTCCCCTCTTGAAGTCTGGATAGGTGGGCAGCTGTCTCGCCAATGTGGGGAATGGAACTTGACATTCAGAATGAGTGGTTGTCACTTCCTAAGCCTCAGGGTAGAATATGCAGCAAAAGTTTCCACAGGCCAGAGATTTGCCAGCTTCTGAAGATGGAAAAGTAACAGCTGCCTTTGGAACTCATTTGCTTGTAAAAACTTTTTGGTGAGAAAAGCTTGAAGTCTTACACAGTGAAACATACTTGTTCCATGATCTTTGAAATAAATGTTAGAGAAACATAAAATGATTTTTTGGGGGGGGAGAATGTGTTGATTATTTGATTGCAAACAATTTTGTTCATTTAACTCTTCATTAACATAAAAAGTTGAAAAATGCTTGGAACATTTTGCATAGATTTAGAACTTAAAGAATTTAATCAAAAGTAAATGTAACCTTGAGAAATTAAGCAATTAAATATTAGGAAACTAAACCCTAGACTAGAATGATTGATGCTTACGAGTATTTTTATTTCTCTTGTGGGGGAAGTCCTAAGTGATTAGAGCTTCATAGGCTCTTTAGGGATGTAGCTTCCAGGGACTCAGGTCCCTGTATCCAAAGGGTGACACAGAAATAAAAGACCTGGTGGGAAGGAGTCTGGCTGGGGGCTGCTTTCACACAGAGGTTGCAGGAAGGAGATCATCCAGCAGAGAACTGGGGACTTAAGAGGAAACTCAGGCACCATGAAGTAAGCAGACTTTCGAAGTTCTAGGAGAAGTAGAACTGGCTTTAGCTCGAGCTCTGGGTTCTATTTTGCACCACCAGCCTTCTCTCTTGGAACCCACCCCAGTTCCTCTGTTCACCCACATGCTCAGCTTCTATTCCTGTTCTGGGAAATTGCCCGAGGTGGTACAACTTTCTTGCCTTTCACTCAGTCTACCTAAAATAGTTTCAGGATTACCTGTCCCTCTCACAAGCCATTTCTGGCACACAGACACCTCTCTTAAGAAAGATAAGGCTTGGGGGTCGGCACTGTGGCACAGCAGGTTAAAGCCCTGGCCTGAAGCGCCAGCATCCCATATTGGCACTGGTTCTAGTCCCAGCTGCTCCTCTTCTGATCCAGCTCTCTGCTGTGGCCTGGGAAAGCAGTAGAAGATGGCCCAAGTCCTTGAGTCCCTGCACCCACATGGGAGACCCGGAAGAAGCTCCTGGCTCCTGGCTTTGGATCGGCGCAGCTCCTGCCGTTGCGGCCACCTGGGGAGTGAACCAGTGGATGGAAGACCTTGCTCTGTCTCTACCTCTTTCTATAACTGTCTTTCAAATAAATAAAATAAAATAAATCTTAAAAAAAAGAGGGCTGGTGCCATAGCGCACTGGTTTGGTCCTCTGCCTGCAGTACCAGTATCCCATATGGGCGCCGGGTTCTAGTCCCGGTTGCTCCTCTTCCAGTCCAGCTCTCTGCTGTGGCCTGGAATAGCAGTGGAGGATGACCCAGGTGCTAGGGCACCTGCCCCCGTGTGGGAGACCAGGAAGAAGCACCTGACTCCTGGCTCCGGATCAGTGCAGCTCTGGTTGTTGTGGCCACTTGGAGAGTGAACCAACGGAGGGAATACCTTTTGCTCTCTGTCTCTCTCTCTCACTGCCTGTGACTCTACCTGTCAAATAAATAAATAAAAATTAAAAAAAAAAAAAAAAGAAAGATAAGGCTTAACTGCAAGAGAAGAAGAGAGACAGATCTGGATAGAATCCTGCTTTATCGTTTAGTGTCTGTGTGGCTTAATAGTTTCAAAATTTGATTTTAGTATGTGTAAAATGGGAATAAAAATAAGACCTTCCACAGGGTGGCCCTGAGGTTTGAGTGAGCTAATGCATTGAAAATCATGCATGTTCAATACACAATCTTTTTCATTTGAGTTTGTATAATCCGTCTCTTTTCTGTCCAGTTTGACACTAGAGAATTATCCTAAAAGTGCTCCTTGACTCTCCTAAATAACTATTATACTTCAAAAAAATAAATAAATAAATAAATAAATAAATAAATAAAAAAGGCCGGCGCCGCGGCTCACTAGGCTAATCCTCCGCCTAGCGGCGCCGGCACACCGGGTTCTAGTCCCGGTCGGGGCGCCGGATTCTGTCCTGGTTGCCCCTCTTCCAGGCCAGCCCTCTGCTGTGGCCAGGGAGTGCAGTGGAGGATGGCCCAGGTGCTTGGGCCCTGCACCCCATGGGAGACCAGGAGAAGCACCTGGCTCCTGGCTCCTGCCATCGGATCAGCGCGGTGCGCCGGCCGCAGCGCGCGGGCCGCGGCGGCCATTGGAGGGTGAACCAACGGCAAAGGAAGACCTTTCTCTCTGTCTCTCTCTCTCTCTCACTGTCCACTCTGCCTGTCAAAAAAATAAATAAATAAATAAATAAAAATAAAAAAAAATAACTATTATACTTCATGTTGGTTTCACAGTATCATTTAATTGGCTCTTAGAAAAACAGTCCCTATGAAGAAGGCAGCAAAGGAATCATGCCTGTTCTATTGATGTTTGCCTCTTTCAGCTCTTTAAAATTCAGTATGCTCATGGGAGTGTCCAGTTATTTGTTTGGACTGTTCCCATTTATTCCTTGTCCAGATTAATTAATACTTCTTTGGATTAAAATTTTGGTTCCAGTTTTCAAACTCATACCTTTAGATTTAGTAATCAATATCTGAAATATTGATTGACTCTATGTTTCGGGATTATCCCATGGATTGTGAGGTGCCTATGAAAAATCTACTCTTTGAGGCTGCCCATCCACTTATTGGCTCCTTCTCAGCAATCCTGAATAAGAAACACCTGTCCTACTTATCCCAATTTCCAGCCTGGCCATTGGTGACTGCAGTTCTAAAGGGAACTCTTATAATGGTTTTCTAAAGAGTTAATGCCACTTGCATTATAGTTTTTATATTTTTCTTTCTTTTTTTCTTGTTTAATTCTCTTCATAGTGAATTTCAATATTGCTAAGATGTTCACACATGATCATTCTCTTCTTCTCACAACATAATCAGCAGGGTTCTGATGGCCTGCAGACTCTTGATACTCTCATTGAAACTGGAAGTCTTGCACAGTAGAGAAGTTCTCTCTTCTTTAAAGGTCCAGAGCTCTAGTGGACAGTGTCTGATATTACAATGTCCCTCAGCTAGTCTGGGGTCTGGTCTAAGCTTTGTTACTATCTCCATGCAATGTGACTACATTATTTCTCCTGTACAGATTTTAGTATTTTCATCGGTGGTACTAGAATAATTATATCTGTCTTGATTAATTCCCAGGGTAGTTGTGAAGCTCCAAAGATATGTGAATATATTTTAAAAAATTATAAAGTAACATACAAATGCATGATGTTCATATTATTAAATTTAATGCTAATCAAAGTAATTGGCTAGGAAGTGAAATGATTCAGAGAAATGAACCATTTTAAGTATTGGTCAGATAAAAACATTAACCAGTTAATCTCTTAAGTTCTGACTTCAGGAAAAGTCTTTGGGAATACTGGCTGATACTGAGTAAGAATTTACATTTTGGTGGAAACATCTAAGACAAGAAATATGAAATCAGACATTTACTCTCTTGTGCTTTATTATTAAAATAAATTATGTAGGCACACTTATATGCAGTCACATATATTCTATCTCCCTATGACACCTACATACAAACCCATTCTCATCTGTAAGATGGGCTATTACCCAATTATGAAATAATGGGATTTTTTCCCAGCTGAGTTGAGGAAGAAATTTATTGAACTCCTAAAATATGCCAGTAGTATGTTAGTAGCATGAAATGTGTTGTGCCATTTAGCTTCTACAATACTACCATGAGTTATGAATTGGTACCCCCATTTTACAGATGAGGAAAATGAGATTGGAAATGTAAGACTTGTTGATAGTCACACTGTTAGTAGATAGTGAAATTAGGATTCACAGCCATGGCGCTGTTTCTAACATCTATGGGCTTTTCAACACCCCATTGTTTCCCAAATGCCTCCTCTTTTGACTGGTTTCTGCCTATTTGCCTCAGAAGACCCAGGAACCCAAGTGAAAATAAAGAGCAATGAAGTTTGGTTATGTACTACACTGTTGAATTCAATATGCTGTTGGAGAAAAGATTAAGAATAGTGGTGACTTCTCTAAAGCGCTTGAAATTGGTAAGAACACCTGAGAAATCACACACACACACACACACACACACACACACTCCTTTCCCTACTCCCTACTCAAAAATGTTAGCTCTACTTGGATCCATTCCAGACAAGGGAGGACACTTTTGTCTTGCTTTTTTCCCCTCAGGTATTTTAAGTGCCTACAACAGTGTTTGATGTTAAACAGATTGCTATAAATATTTGCTAAATGGGAGAATGGAATTCATTAAGTTTCCTTGGCAAAGAGGTGACTATGCAAATAGATGGGAAAAATAGGTTTAAATCTCAGGTTCTATGTTTGCTCATTTCTGTGTAAGATTTTTTTAAATGGTTAATGCTTGGTGCAGATGTTCCGACTCAACAAAGAGCTGATCCTTTTTACAGTTCTGTAATCTTTCTCCCAAAATTGTTAATGAAGGTTGGAGACAAACATATCACAGTTCAGTTCAGAATTGGGCTCTTCTGTCCCTTTGGTTCATTTCCTCCCAAATTCATGAATTCAGGAAGAGCTTGTCAACTCTCTGAATGAGACGACTGTGGCAAAATAAATTTATGAGTCCAATCAGAAATGAACAGAAGTGGTTCCACTGGTTTGATGGATGTGCCTCAACAAATCCCTGCCTCCCTTAGAAGCTGGGGGGGTTGGAGGAAGTTTGAAGAGAAGACATGAGAAATCTATTTGTGACTCAATATGGATCCCAAGTGAACAGGCCCAGGGGTAGAGGAGGCAGCAGTCTGCATCCATTAGCATCGCCAACATCTGTCCTCCCTTCTAGCCCCCTCCGCTGAGGCCCACTGACCACAGTCTGTCACAGGATCTAGTGCTCAGATGTTCCACTTGAGCAGAGCATTCATAGCACTGGTGTCAGTGTGAGCCCAAGCCTTACAGGGGAAAATGTAACTGGGATGGGGGACATATTTGGCTCAAGGTTAGCAGACTTCTTCAATGATGGCTACAAGATTGCTAAATGGAATCAGTATTTCAGGGGATTGAATTTGAGAATCGTAATGACTTGATTCCCATATCTCAACATCCTTAGGATCAGAAGTTGTGTTGACATGTGCTGAGTTTTTTGGCTCCAGCTAAAGCATACGGATATCCCCATGCCCAGCCGGTGATTCAGCCACAATGAGCTCATCAGAATCAGAATCAGAGCTAGCATACTAAAGATTCCTTGTGTACCAGGTTTTGTGTTAAGTACTTTAAGGTAGGAAATCTTTGAATTCTCATGATTAGGTAGTAGTCCAGTTACCTGTATTTTACAAAAGTGGATTCTGATGCTCAGAGAAGTGAAATAAGTTATCCAAGGCTACACAGTGTATAAAAGTTGGAGCTGGGATTGTATATTCTCCAGAACCTGAGATGCTTCTCATTATGAATCACCACTCTTTAAATCTGCAAAACTGTGGGGGCGCTCCACACTCATACCCCCAGTCCTTCAAGTTTGGCCTTTTATCTCCTTTTCCAATTCCCAATCTCATTTATTTCAACTTGGGCACTCACAGACCCTTTCTGATGAAGTGTGGAGTCTGTGTTCTGCCATTTTTTTCTCAAGTCTGGTATTTAGTCCTTTATGTACACCTACAAGATGAAGTCAAAGTTTGTGGCAAAGTGGAATTAAAAGACAAGTTTATTTTGGTGCAAAAAAATTTTGAATCCATGCATAATTTTTCATATTACAGACACTCCATGAATTTTTAGAAGGTCCCTTGTATAATGTACCTTAAAAATTGTAAATTCCTTTGGGCTTTCAGACACGGTTGCTCAACAGTTAGAATTCTTCACTCAATTGGAATTTCCACTTACTAGAAAAACAAAGGAAAGGCAGAGGACCCCTTGGTTCACCAAATCAGGAGACAAGAGAGAATTACAGCATCATTATGGGCAAGGTGATAGGCTCCCCGAGGAGTGTACAGCTCCAATGATGGCTCTAAGATGCTTTCAGAGTTCAAATCCTGACCCGATGGCTGCGGGACCTGGCACGTTACTTAGCCTCCTTGGCATTCTGATGCCACATCTGTAAAATGAAGAAAACTGTTCCTAAAAGACAGAATATAGGTGGTTGTGGGGCTGAAGTGCATGGCCCACTGCCTGGTGCTCAGAGTATTCACTAATGTAGGTTCCTTTGGCGCATAGTGTGGACCGGGAGGTTTCTCGAAAGTTCCACACTGAAGAGTGTTTCCAGTGAACACCAGATTGGGTCTTCTCTGCCTCTCTGATCTTGCTGCTCCAGAACTCAGCCTCTAAAAGTATACCTTTCACCTAAGCCTCAGCCAAACCCATGTTCAGGAAAACATTCTGCAGTACAGAGGAAGCCTTCTTCCTGTGAACCCTGAGAACCATAACCCAAGGAAGGTGCTTCCCTGAGTGCTACAACTCCCAGATTAGGACTTCAGGGATGTTCACTGGCCCTGACCCTAGCCATCTGTTTGTGGTCTGCACAGACTGGAGTCTCCTGGCTTCTTGTTTCGGGACAGGTGTGAGGCTCAGAACAGGAAGTCTCTCTCCCGTGAGAGTTCTCAGTTCCAAATAGAAGGGTAGGTAGCAGAAAGGAACCGTTACTGACCAGGTCCTGCTTTGTGCCCAGTTCTGTACTCACTGCCTACATTATCCAAAATCCCTAACAATAAGGGCTGTGTGCTGGTTATTGTGTCACCCTTTTTGGGGATGTAGAAACTCACAGACCTTAACTGACGTGCTGAAGGTCACACAGGTTGGGAATCTAGGTCAGTCAAAGGGCAAGACTTGTGCTTCCCCCTTTACCAGGCTGATCCACGTGGGAAGGGGTGACAGAGAAGGAAAAGGACAGTGAAGAAATGGACACTGAAGAATTCTGATTCCAGGGCAGGGAGCATAAATCCAGGTTAGATCTGAGACCCAGATGTCAGACTCATGTCTTCTTGCATCTGTCCCTGAGTTTGTTTTCAGAAGACAATTATCAGATGGGGCCTGGACACGCTCTCCCCTGTCTGCAACCAGTGAGTGTATCTTACAATTAATTTTGTAACACAAGTCATTGAAATGAGAAGGGTATTCTTTGATTGTTTTGAGGTGCAGAACAAATGTCTCATTAATCGGAAACTCATCCATTTGAGACTGAGTACTAACACAGAGGGATTTGTGAGTTGGAATCATGGGGGACACACTGCAACTACATGCTCATTCTTTAACAGAGCCTTTGGTGCTTAGACTTGAAGGATGGACAGTCACAGGAGAGGGGAGAGACAGGACTGGTCAAGAGATGGAGGGAGAGAGACACACTCTCTCTCTCTCTTTCTATCCTTTCTCTCTGCCTCCCAAATAAATAAATAAATAAATATTTAAAAAATAAATAAATCATTACAGCAATCAATGCATTTTATCTGCAAATGAAATTTTAGACCAAGAGATTTAACAAAGGCTAAAAATTTTGCAATCATCACTACTAGCTTTAATTTCTCATTTCAAATATGAAAGGACTGAAGCTTTCTGAGAAAAAGGTTTTGCCCAACGTCAACACAGCTATTCTGAGAGCAAGAACAAAATGAAATGCAAAGAGTCCTGAGTCATGGCTTCATGTACTTTCTGTCACATCACACCGGAAGCTTCAGCTGGCCCTCCTGTCTGACTGTGTTTTAGGAGAGGGATCACTTTTCCCCAGCAGAGTTCAGTGAACCATATAACCCTCACATAGGGGTTTCTGTATGCTGCCAGCTGTGTCAGAAACTGTTCTGAGTTTCCATATCCCTGGCTGTCCTGAGCCTTGCTTGTGCTCCTCCCAGGCCGATCTCTGACCTGTCCCAACATGAAGTCACACTTCCTTCCAGCTCAGAACTCAGGGCGAGGGGCCCCATGGAAGAAAAGGGAGCTGGGGGAAGGGCTTGGTGACAACAGGAAGGGCTGAAAGGCTGGTGAACAGCTCTCACAGGAACCCAAAGTGAAATGCCTTAGGAAATCAGAGGCAGCCTGCAGCCAAGTGAAGACCCCTTAGACTCTCCACAAACCAAAGGGAGGTGAGACTGTGCACAAGAAAGGGACATCATTGCTGTCTGCTGCTCATGGTTTGCTTTGTCTTACTGTGTCCTTGCAGACAGTGGCAAAAAATGAGTTTCGCTTCAGTGCAAAAACAAAAATCGTTTCCTTCATTTGCTGCATCGTCTTCCACCTCTCACCTTCCACTTTCCACCTTTCTTCTCCTCCTTCTCTTCCCCTCTTCATCCTCTCTTATTTTTTGTTTTACTTTTTCCAGTCTATAAGTATTGGCTTTTTCTTTCCCTTACAATCTCCAGCAGGCAGAAGTTTTTATTCTGACTTTCCTTGGTCTTTGACATCCCACATGTTATTGCAAGAATTGAACAGTGTCTCTTTTCACCCACGTCTCATGTTCCTGTCTTCCTCAAATTGCTGGGTCTCGTCCTACAGCATTATGCAGTATGAAGATCTTAGGATCTGAAGTCAGAACACCTTTGTTTGCAACAGGGCTTTCTTAGAACTTATGAAACCTCAGCCAAGCCACTTCACTACTCAGGGCCTTTATTGCCCTGCCTTATAGTAGGAATAATGAAGACAACTTCCCTGCACTGTGATGAGAATAAAATGAGAACGGATGCCATGAAAGATAACCATCAACTACATTGTGCTCTTTAAACCACAAGCCTGGAATGTCTGCCAAGTGCTGTGTGTTGATTATCTTCCATTGTGCACCCACTGCCCAGCCTCGGTTCTAGGCAAAACTAGTCCCCATCCTGTCACTCTGCCCCAACATAGTATTCTCACTGCTACATTTGTGCCTTTGCCCATGTCCAACCTGCTCGTCTGACAGTTTTCAAAGACTAGCTCCTAATTGAGCTCTCCAGGAGCCTCTCCAGGCAGTGAGTCCCTAAGCATCAGCATTCTCTCTAGCATCAGTCCTTCCCTCTAAAGCAGTGGTTGAAAGCTTTTCTAGTCACTTAGATACAAGCACGAGATGGTGAACATATTTTCCTTTAAACTCAGTGGTACTAACCTAGTTCTGAGCACAAATGGCACTCAATACTTGACATACAGATGTCCTGAAGTTCTTCTGAGCCCAGATTTTATTCTAGCAGAGGAGAGTAGAAGCCTGAAGGTTCATGACAGTATCATCCCTTTAGTCTTTTTCTGTAGGAACTCATGAAACCATTATAGGATCAGACAGATTGATTTTGAGCCCCAGCTCTGCTAACCCTTCACTGTATGAACTTAAGCATATTAATTAACTTCTCTAATCGTCAGTGCCTTTCTCTGAAAAATGGGGATATTAGTAATACCTACCCCAAGGGTTGTCATGAGAATTAAGTGAGCTCAGGGTTAGTAGGGTCTTCCAAAAATGGTGATGGATTATTTTTAGCCCCACCATCTCTAATTCTTCCAAATGATACATATGTCATGATTCCATTCTTCAGAGTGCAATCTGAAGTCCTATATACTCTTGAGCATTTGTTCCTTCCTATCAATGCATTTGCTTGGGGAAGGCATTTGGCCTTTGGTAAGATGCCCTGCTTGGAACACCTGCATCCCGTACTGAAGCATCTGGATTTGAGTCCTGGCTCTGCTTCCCTTTCCTACTTCCTGTGAATGTGAACCCTGGGAGCAACAGATTGTGGATCAAGTAGTTGGACCTGCCACCCAACTGGTAGATCTGGGTTGAGTTCCTGGCTTTGTCTTTGGCCTGAGCTGATCCCAGACTTTGTGAGCATCTGGGAAGTGAACCAGTACATGGGAGCACCCTCTCTCTGTGTCTCTCTGCCTTCCAAATAAATCAAATAAAAAATGAAAATTTTTAAAAATTCCTTTTCAACATGAAAATGAAAGGACAATTAATTCTTAATCGAATACCTGCTATGTGTATGGCACATTTTTTATCCATGTTGTTTCATTTAATTGTCAATTAAAAATTATGAAATAGCCCCAATAATGTGGTTCTTGCCTCATTTCCTACATTTCCCCCACGTTACCCCTTTCTTACTCTCCTCTACTATAATGGCCTCCTCCATCTTGTGCTTCACACACTCTGGTATCACTCTTACCTCAGGGCCTTTGCATTTGCCAGTCCCTGTGTTTGGAATATTCAGTGCAGATGTTTATATGGAGTTCTGCCTTCCTCCATCAGATATGTTCTTATATATGATCATCTTCTTAGAGAGGACTATTCTAAGAGCCACATTGCAACTTCCTGAAATAGCATTCTATATCTCCTTCTTGTTTTTCTTCCTCTATGTGAATTATGGGTGGAATACATATATATACATGTACAATATGCACTTTACTGTACTTTGTATTATTTGCCACCCTTCACTATAGCCTAAGCCCTCTGAGACAGATAGGGTCATGCGCCTGGCACTTAGAACAACATTTGGCATATTGCAAACAGTAAATATTTATTGAAAGAATAAATACAATGGGATTTTGTGTGCGTGTGTGTGTGTGTTTGATTTCACCAGTAAAGACACCAAGGCTCAGAGAGGCAAACTCCTATGGCCTGTGACCGCACAGCCAGTGAGTGCTGGGCTAGGATCAAAGTCTGATCTGTTCAATGTCAGAGCAGCCACAGCCCTTTCTGCACTGATTATGTCCAGAGCCATGTTAAGGAGGCAGCAGGACATGGGACTGCATCAGGCTAAAGTTAAGAAGAGAAAGCTGAGAAGTTCCCCTATAGCAAGTATGAAGACTGAGAAAGCAGTGCTTGAAGACATTTCTGCAAACCGTGTTGGGGAGGAAAGCTGAGGCAGCTAGGCCATAGTTTTCACATCTGAGGCTGAAAATGACCAACTACGAGGTTAATGGTTATGGGATTCCACTTCACCCTCAGTGTAAATTGCATATTATTATCACCACCCTCATTCTATAGGTGGGCAATTAGATGCTCAGAGTATTGAAAGCACTTTTCCATGGTCACACACACCAAGTCCTGGGACTATTTTCTCATGCCCCTTCCTTTGTCCCCTCTCTGCCCCCCCCCCCCCACTTCTCTGGCCACTTGGGAAAGCCAGTGTCAGGTTGCTCCTCACCCAGCAAGGGCTGACTCCTAGCCAGCATCCCGAGCTCACTCTGACATGACGGAGCGGAGCGCAGGCTGCCAACTTGGCTCTGGGATCCGAGCACACTGCCAGACTCTGCCAGCCCCAGTCCCTGCTGGGCCAATCAGCTCATTTCCTCTGGATGCAGGGAGGGGTGGGGAATCCCCATGACAGGAGACCGAGGTGTTTCATCCCGTGAAAAATTGCAAAAGGCCCTAATCTGAATTCATCACCTTTCACAAGTGTGCAGAGTTCCTCAATTCATCCTCATTTATCTGGCATGGGGGCAGGACAGCTGATAACAAGAACAGTGCTTAGCCTTGAACCTGGGGAGCTGGGAGGACATGCCCTGGTCTATGATGAAAAACCACCTTTGCCACAGCCTTGGCAAATGAGAAGTTGCAGTAATTTGGATAGGGACTGGGTGGAAGTCTGTTTACTCTGACTGTGAAGAAAATGTTTATGAAGCTAACAAGAAATATAAACAAGAACTGGAGGGGAATGCTACTGCTTGTAAGTGTGCTTGATATGCTAATCACGAATTATGCTTATTTTTTCATATTAAAGCAAGTCCTCTCAGGAATTGGTACATTAGCTAGTTGGTATGAGTACTTGAAAGATACTAGCTGCAATTTCTTTTAAAATATGTTATCTTTTAGGCAAGCATTACTATTTACTCACTTACCCATGTATTCAGTAAATATTTTCTGAACTCTTAGTGGGTGACAGGCACTGTGTGAGGTAGGTGCAGTATTTCATCAGGAGTGGGACAGCAGGCCCCTGCCCTCAGGAACTTCTGTTCTAGTCAGGAAAACTCCATCTAGTTGGATAGAGATGGTGGAGACTGTTTTGTAATCAGATGAGGACGTCTCAGAAAACATATTGAAGAACTGTCAGCATCCACGTTCAACTCCGATGCAAGAAATAGCATGCTAGGCCACAAACTAACTACTTTCCAGGTCTTTTCTGAGCTTTATTTTATAATACTCAAGAGAACTAAGTACAAATCCTATCCCTGCCACTTGTTAGCTATGTGACATCAATGAGTCACATAGCCCCAATAAGACTCTCTATTTTTTGAAAAAAAAAAAAAAAAAAAAGGAGGGAGGGAGGATAGTAATTTGATCCTCATGGGATTTCAGGGTCTAGATGAGATAGTGAACATACAATGCTCATCCCAATACAGAATATAGGATGGGATGGTCAATGTTATTGTTAGCTTTTTTGCAAATATAGGAAATCCTGTGATATCCTGAGCTTTAATATTATTTCTCTTAGCACATGCAGGTGTGGGCATATATAGAAAAAAATGTATTTATTTAGGCATCAGCACGTACATGGGCCTTCACCACACACACATATGAGTACTGCAGGATAAGTAGTGGTATATTCACAGATGCATAGCCATCTAGAACAGTGTTCTAGGTCTAAGCTGTAGGGTAGAAGTTAGCTATAGGAATCAAAAGACACGAAAGATGTCTCTTCCATTCATTCATTCAACATGCATGTATGGAGCCCTCCTCCTGCAGTATACAGCACACTGCGTGTTGAAGATGGGTGAACAAGACACAAAATCCCACAAATGCTTATCATCAAGTGGATTATACAAGCACTAAACACAGCATCACATTAATGATATGTCAAGTACAGTTGTCATATGTGGTGGGAAGAACTAAAAGCAAGGTGCTTTGGGAGAGAAAAGTAGGCTGATTTGGCCTAGTGAGAATTATGGTAGAGTGATAGGGATGTTAATTAAACAAATTTCCTTGTAAACTAAAACTTGAAGACTAAGCAGAAGCTGGCCAGAAAGAGGTGGGAAGAACATTCCAGAAAGAGGAAGCAGCATTTGCAAAGGCCTTGATTCCCTGGGATCTGGCCCATCAAATTGGGCAAGGGACAGAGCTGGGTGAGACAGAGCTGGGGAAGCTCTCTTACTTGAGTTGGCCCTGACATCCCCACCCCAACCCCCTATACTGCAACCATACCTTCTAGAGAAGTAAGATCCAGTTAAGGGCAGAGCAAGGATGGCATGGAGAGGAACTTCAGGACCTCCTCAGAAAGGACAAATGATACAGTTTGGGGGTAGCTACCTTGAAATAGCTGATTCAAAATAGAAAATGTCTGTGGACATGGATTCCTTTTTATTTTAAATTCTAAGTAGTAGGTACAGAAGGTATTCTTGGCCCTTACCCAACCCTAAAATCTGACTTGAGATTGTCAGGGAGGCAGTGATTTTTTTTCAAACCAATAAAAATATAAGCATTTCATTTTAGCTTTAAGATTTGTGTCAGCCGGTGCCGTGGCTCAATAGGCTAATCCTCTGCCTTGCGGTGCCGGCACACCGGGTTCTAGTCCTGGTGGGGGTGCCGGATTCTGTCCCGGTTGCCCCTCTTTCAGGCCAGCTCTCTGCTATGGCCCGGGAGTGCAGTGGAGGATGGCCCAAGTGTTTGGGCCCTGCACCCCATGGGAGACCAGGAGAAGCACCTGGCTCCTGCCATCGGATCAGCGTGGTGCGCCGGCCGCAGCACGCCGGCCGTGGCGGCCATTGGAGAGTGAACCAATGGCAAAAGGAAGACCTTTCTCTCTGTGTCTCTCTCTCACTGTCCATTCTGCCTGTCAAAAAAAAAAAAAGTTGTGTCAAATGTTTTCTCCTCCAAATGGCTACTTTCAAATAACTTCACCAGTTTTTCCCTATGTCAAAAAAAAACCACATCCACATAGCATGGACCAGCTTCCCATTTGGCTGTTGAAATCACTTATTCAAATGGCTTATTGCAATTTCAAAAATTACACCAAGGGGCAAAAGGAACCAGAAGCCAGAGCTTTCATTTCACAGTGGGTATGCTTAATCCTAGTTATATCAATACACCTCTAATGCATCTTAAGTAGTTTCCTTTCTGGTTAATTGACATATTTGCATAAAAAAACTAATCTGATTTATTTTCTAATAATCAACAAATTTAAAACATTAATAAATATGTAAATTAATTATCCCTTTGGAAGAGAATCCTTCAAATTTAGATTATTTTTATGATAAAAATGATAGAAAACAAGCCTGAGGAAATAGAAACACAATCTTAGGAGCTGGCTACATCACAAAAATAGATGTGATCATTGAAAATGACAGAGTTAGGCCAAGAGTCCTCCATCATGCAAACTCTGAAAAAGCTGACAGTGTTGTGAGAACAGGTAAAAAACATCCATCCCATGGGGATCCTGTCATTGAGTCAGGCTACAGACTCCTAGGTAACCCTTTCCCTTCCAGTCAAAATGAATGCAGTTTTTGACATAAGCAAAGGATTATAGACAACACTCTGGATAGAACAAAGCCTGGTCTATGTTTACATCTCAGCTATAGTTCCACAATTTAAGTATAATCTTGAATTTAAAATATAATCTTTAATTCTAAAAAAGTGATAAACTTTATGCAAAAGATCCCTCCTTTTCTTGGATGGGTTAGGAAAGAGCATCTGTTTGTAGAAAGTTGGAATTATTGACCTATTTTTTTATACAGTTAAGGTTTGATTAGTTGGAGTATAGGTCAGAATAGTAGTGACCCCCTGAAACTTCCTTGACTACTGCTCTATTCTACCACAAATCTCTCAGCCTCTTGGGAACATCTTTATCATAGCCCATATTATTTTTGCATGTGATTTTTGGTATATCTCTGTATCAGCCAGGAATTAGATGGTACACTCAGAGGGGTACTTTGAGGAGAACTGAACAGCAAAGCAACTGTTTATATAGATAAGCAGGTCTTAGGAAAACCAAAAAGAGAGAGTGCAGACCCTCAAAAGTAATAACAGCAGAGGTTCTTGCTGCCCCTGGTCTTCAGCACCAAGGTCAGGGAATGGCTACCTGATAGGAACTGCGACTTCTGGTGGGAAACTCAGCCAGTTCTTGGGGTCTCCTCATGCAGGGGGCTTGGAATAAATATCCTGGCATCACTATCCTTCCACCCTTTAGCCTCCTAGTGCCTTCCAATGACCAAACCCAGCCAGAAGTCAGTAGACAAGGAAGTCCACAAGGAGTTGGGTGACCTTGTGGAAAGTGGAGTGGGATTGAGAACAGCAGAATGTGCACTTCAAGGTTTTAGGGAGAGGGGAATAGGTGCACGGAGCATATCCAGCAGAAACTGCTTATCTCCCTCACTAGCCTGAGAGATTCTTTCCAATTGGGGGTGCATTTTTTTCCTTTGTAGCCCAAGCCCTAACCTCAAGCCCTGACACACAGAAAGGACTTAAAGGGATGATGAATCCATGGGTAATTAAATGACCAATGACTGAATGTAGAAAGGCAGGATAACAAAGTGTTCCCTCCTGGAGTTTGTTAGATGAGTTGCTCTGGTAACTACCTAGGAACAATTTGTAATTAACACATCAAAAATTCTGCGAAAGCCTTTGAAAGACGTTGTCTCATCTGCAGCTTAAGCAGTTTGCATGGAAGCTTGTGCACAGGATGCAATTGCTTCCTTCACAGCACAGATGAAGCCCCTCCCACCTCCTATTCCAAAGATCTCAAATTCTGAATTAGGAGAGACATGAATTAATGAGTTCTTCGTGTAACAAGAAAAAGCTCTTTTAATAACTGGGAGTTAAACAGAGTTTGGATCCCTGCTGATCTTATTGGCAAAATTAAATAAAAGTGACATTCTGCTGGCCCAAGCAAATTAGCAGCCAGCCTGTGTAAAGGCTCAGTTAACCCGAGACATTGTGTGATGTATTACCCATTGTTTGACGTACTTTCATAAGAGCAAGACGAAGTGTCCCATCCTTTAGACTCTGGTAATGTGCCTCATTGTTAAATTCAATAGGGAAAGCGATTCATACTGTGGTATGATTGAAAAGAAAATTGAATCCTTTTGATGTTATAAATGTGTCTATTACTGCGTGTGCACACAAATTTTCCATGGAAATTATGGTGAAAGTAGTGATTCTCCTCAAAAAATGCATTAGTGTTGACATGTTCAATTTTATCTGCATCAGAATATAAATACCCTTTAACCATGGTCAAATTGTGCGGAATGTATATATTGCATCTGCATAAGTCACTTGTCTATCCATCTATTGAAAAAAAAATCACTGAACTCTGAAAGCTATCCTGGTTCTCTATTTGCAATTTTTAAAATATATATTATTAAAAGCATTGCTGCAGGATTTGTGTGAGGGTCTTTCTAATTTAAAAAAAATAGTTTCATAAAGCAAAGGTCTGTAATTTCATATCCTGGTTACACAAAGCAAATTTGAAAGCTTTGGGACACCTGGCAAGTTGTTGTCCAACATGCCATGCTAGCACTGGCCACCAGGCTGTTACTGGCCATGCATGATCAAGTGGTCACAGAGCCTTCTTATAAGAAAATAAGTGATGTCAGTGACTTAATAGTCAGTATGGCTCTGTGGTTTCAAACCTCTTTGCTGATAAGCAAGATGAGGACAGTAATCTGCCTGTGACCTCTTGCCTCCTCTCCCCTATGTCATAGCTCTTTTCCACTCTGTTCCTCCATTCTGCTTTCCCTCAAGGAAGTGAAACACAAGGAAGTCCCTTCTCCACCTTGGGCTCAGTCTCCTCTTCTGCATGAAAAGTCTTCATGTCCTTCAAACATGAATGTTTGCAACATGTGCTATTCTTTTTTATTTCCATCCCTATGCCAGTCAGATTTTGTTTGTTTGTTTTTGGTGACAGATTATAGAAAATTCAACAAAAGCTTATTTAGGAAAAGTGATAATGAATTGCTTCTCTACCTTTCCCCCACCCTGAAAAGCTTCAAGGACGACTATGGCCATGAGCATTGGCATCTGAACCGGGAACCTCTCTGGCTCTTGGCTCTTCTCCCTTGGTGGTGACTCCATTCACAAACTCTCTTGGTGACCCCTTCCATTGGTGATAGGATGGCTGCATGCCTTGTTTTCATTCTTCCTACTCCAAATTCAGCAGCACACACACACACACACACACACAATCATGAGTGCATTTTGAGCAGTATTTATGGACATAGCTCTCACTGGCCCAGATCAAGGGAGTGCCCATCCTGAACCATCACCTCTGCCACAGGAAACTAATGATCTGATTAGTTAAGCTAGGATCATACCCAAACTTAAA
Source organism: Oryctolagus cuniculus (assembly GCF_964237555.1). NCBI lineage: Eukaryota > Metazoa > Chordata > Mammalia > Lagomorpha > Leporidae > Oryctolagus > Oryctolagus cuniculus. The sequence continues at coordinate 50,750,622 of NC_091432.1, read as the reverse complement.
GTTAGTTCAATCCATTGCTTGTGAACTGAGGAGTGAGGGTACCACTCCAAGAAAAATTAGAATCCTGTTAATGAAAAAAAATTAAATATGCACTGGGGAGGGAAGAGAGACATATTTGCTGTAATGTGTTTATGCAAGCAGTTCCGGCTGCCTGAAATACCTGCTTTTCCTTGTCATATTGGTGAATCCTTGCATATCCTTCCAGATCAAGTTAAAATAAGCTCTCTTCCCTAAACCTTTGCAAATTCTCTCTGACTTCTGTACTCTTACTGCTGAAACATGCCTCTGAAGTTAAATCTTTCATGTTTACCTCCCTTTTCCCAACAAACATTTATTGAGCATGTATTATGTCAAGGCACCCTCAGGACTAACTTCCACTAACATGCTGGAAAGGCAGGCTTTATATACCAGCTGCAAGACATAGTGGAAGGAGACCATGGGACAAGTTAGGGAAGGGGGTAGTGGAAAGGTTATCAGGAGAGTAGCTGATAAATGTGGAAGGATAACTAGTTTTTCTAGGAGATCGTTGGCAAAGACCAAGGTCATGCTTACATGTGACAATTTCTCTTCAGTTCCTGTAGAGATTTGGGAACCAGGGGAGCAAGATTTCGGAGTATAGAGCAGAAAACAGCCACAGCCTTATACATCCAAACTGTTGAGAGTTTGAAGCAAGTAACTCATTCATGAATAAAATGGAGAGACCAGGATCCAGAGCTGGGGATCCCACACATCCAGAGCAGGCATGAGAGGAGCAAGAGAGAAGGCTGCTTCCTTGGGTTATCTTGTAAGAGCTTTCAGCCTGACTTTGACCATCAAATATTAGGCTAGACATTCTCAATCGATGCTTCTAGCAACAAAGCTTTCAGGCTCTCATGGTGTGGATGGCCTTTCTATTGACCGTCTGTGCTCTGCTCATGACTGCTTTTCCTGGTCTTCACCTCCTAACCTATTCCATATTCCATGGTGGTTGGGTTCCTATGGCTCATCTTTCATTCAGGATCTTGTGTTCATCCTCCCAGCCTGAGGGTCAGTTGGGGTGTGTGTGTCATTGCCCTTCCTCAGCCTTCCCTTGTGGGGTTTCAGTGTGTATTGCCTTGCTTACCAACCAGCTCTCTCTGCTTTGGATTACTTTGAATAGCCAATGTTCCCAACAGAGATGTTGCCCTGAAGTCACACATTTGCACCTTCTTTTATGCTCCACATTGCTCATTGGCATTGTCAGTTTAGTACCTGACATTTTTCACTCTGATGGAGAGAGCAGCAAACACTGTTTGTAAGACCAGCTTCCAAACTGGGTGAGAGCCACTGATCTTACAGCCTGAAGCTAACAGAAAGCAGTGTATATGGAGGTAGGAACGTGGGAACAAAAATGGGTTTGAATACCACATCTGCCTTAGATTAAATTGTAAGGGGAAGCCTTTACTTATTGTAAGACTGTTTATTCAACAAATATTAATTGAGCTGCCTCTGTACCAGCCATTGCTGAGGACTTTGGGGATATTGGGGTGGGTCAAATACCTTCACACATATCTTCCCCTTCTGATAGTCACCTGTTGGGGAACAGGAGCCATGACTCATTTCAGTAATCCTGGTACCCACTACAGTGCCCAGTACTTAGTAAACATTAAGCACATACAACTGATGTAAGGTTGAGACACAGAGCCACGATGCAGCTACTCTTCGCAGCTCCTATCCCTGTAATTTTTACCTGGTTTTTTTTTTTTTTTTTTTTTGACAGGCAGAGTGGACAATGAGAGAGAGGGACAGAGAGAAAGGTCTTCCTTTACCGTTGGTTCACCCTCCAATGGCTGCCGCAGCCAGCGCACTGCGGCCAGCACCGTGCTGATCCGAAGTCAGGAGCCAGGTGCTTCTCCTGGTCTCCCATGCGGGTGCAGGACCCAAGCACTTGGGCCATCCTCCACTGCACTCCCTGGCCACAGCAGAGAGCTGGCCTGGAAGAGGGGCAACCGGGACAGAATCCGGCACCCCAACTGGGACTAGAACCCAGTGTGCTGGCGCCGCAGGCAGAGCATAAGCCTATTGAGCTGCGGTGTCAGCCCTTTTTACCTGTTTTATATACAGCTCTGAACCTGGGCAGAAGGTGATACAGCCATTTCTGCGGGTCTTCCGGACAGTGGCACTGGAGCAGCACTTTACCCGTATTGCTGGACCCAATGAGCCCTTTACCCAGACTGGGTCATTCTTCACAGGTAGCTTTCTTAGGAAAGTGGGACTTGTAATTTCTTATAGTCCAGAACCTCTTTTTTCAGCCTACTCTCAACATGTGCCCAGTTAAAACTATCAGGAACCACCAGAGGAGGTCAGTTTGCAAAATCAGAAAATTCTTTGAGGTGGAAGCTCATTAGAAATCACTTTGTCTGCTCCTTATTCAGTCTCAGCATCCTGGGGCAGTGGCCACCCAGAGGCTGCTGACGCATCTCCAAGGACCATTAACCTACTCTACTTTGAAGCAGGTCTGTACCAACCAAGATCTGCTTCTCTTTTATTTCTACTCTGGCCTTAGTTCTGCATGAGAGGTATTCCAAACAATCATTGCCAAGGTCTCTTATCGATTCACTCAATACATTTACTGCGTATTTATGTTCCAGATAGTTTGGGGTGCCAGGGATGAATGGGTGAGACAAAAGCATGCAGAAATGCCTATCTTCTGGAGGAAGTTCTAGGCTGAAGAAACAGCCAGCATAAAGACACTGGGATAGGAATGTGTTTGGTTACTAAAGCAACAGCAACGTGAAAAGTGTGGTTGAGAGGGACCATAGCGGGTGATAATAACAGGTTCATATCATGGAAGGTCTTATAGGCCAATGTTAGGATTTTGGCCTTTACTCTTCAACCCACCATCCAATTCAGAGTGGTTCCTATGTGGACTAAAAATCCATTATCAGCTTGTGGAGAAAATGGGGCTAGATTTAACTTGCTTCAGTAATCCCAAGTACTCATCAAATTACCACTTTCCCTTCATCAAATCATCCCATGGCATAATAGTGGATCTCTATCAGTTTCTGGGCTAACAATTTTCATTCATCAGCTAATTCTGCTGAGACATCAGCACCCTTGACATGGCCTTTGGCTCCAGGACGATGCTGAAAGAGGTGCAGGGATGAAGAGAGGGAAGAGAGTGGAGGAGCAAAAGGATGGGAATTTAGTCATTAATAATAGGATTTATGAGTAAGAGTATTGAGTTGGTACCATGGCTCTGCCTTATACCATCTATGAAGCACTGGCTAGTTATTTATTCTGAGGCTCATTTTTCCTGCCTGTAAAATGGCAACAAGAATACCTATTCTACCATGCTTGATGATGTATATATGACGTATGCTTGATGAAGTATATAACTTCCTAGCATGGAATAATCCTGCCCTAAGTAATCACTATCACTATACCTCCCATTTTTAGGGATTTCTCCCCACATGGGATTGGAACATGATTCTTTGTCCTCCCAGGCACTGGCAGTAATGATTCTTCTCAGAGCCATGACATTACTGCATACTAAGACTTCAAGTGTCATCTGTTGCCTGGGTTTTGCCTGCCGCTTATTAAGTTCCTCCCTTAATACTGACTTAGACCCCATTGGTTTGTAAAGCCTACCTGAGATATTTCTAGTATCACTATCCATATGTGGACATAGAATATTCGACTGCTGGCCACTCATCCTCACTGGGGAAAAACCTGTGAATTATCTAATTTTTGCTCAGTTTGAGTCTATGGTGTCTAATGCCCATTCCCACCCTGTAAACTTGGCTGGACCTGGCAGGACATGCAGCCAAGTTGTGGCTAAATCATGGCACCTTCCTCATTCAGAAAGCAGTTTCTTTAGGTGCTGTATAAGAACCCAAACCCTTCCTTCAACCCTCTCATACTGATATCGATTCTCCAAGTCACCACCAAGAGAAAATTGACCAGGATAGAGGCTTAACCCTAGGGAACAATTCTCTTGTAATATTTCTCCACATTTACTCCTTTTTCCCTCTCCCTCCATATGGTAGTCTCTGCCTCTCTCTCTTGTGTATCATGTGAGCATTGCATTGTAAGTTGTTCAGAATCTAAGTCAGAGTGGGATATTTACCCGGAACAAATTATGGCTGGATGCATTCCTATGTCAACATGTGCCATGCTCATTTCTTATAAAGTAGTTCATTATTCTGTGGGGGCATAAATAGTATTACCAGATTGATATGATTAAAGTTAGTGAGTCATTAATTAGCATCTAATTAAAAGAGATGAGTTACATACCAATGTACAGTAGCTTGTGTTATGTTTTACTTGAAAAAGAAATGTTAAAGTGTACAGGAAAAAGACCACACCAGACCCTGTGTGCTGTTCCCCAGGAATGCAGAGACAATGTCTACCTTGGGGCATCAGAAAATTATTTGCTGTATCCCAAAGATGTGGGTGCAAATATGGGCTGGGGTTTTTGTAGTCACAGGAACTTGGCTAAACTTTGTATAATTTCCAGAACTAGCAACAGGGAAAGTCATCAAAGGCAGCTTTCTGGTGCACAAACCTACACTCCAATGCCATATGTCTCCTGTTCAACCTTCTACTATGATCGCCACTTATACTGTGTAGTGTTCTCACATTCTTGACCTAACTGAGTTCTTACATAACCCCTGTTCCCAGTTTATAAGCCAGGCAGCTAAACTTCAGTCAGGACTCAACTGTGGCTGACTTGATGACTAGAGAATTTCTGAAGAAACACTAGGACACATTCCAATCATCCAAGCCAATCAACGTCTCTGAAATTGATCTGGACATCCCAAGATAGCTTCCTCTCTCCCTACTCATTCATTACATCTTTCCTTCCCCTCTAGATGAATTGCTCACCAACCTGTTTTCCCTAGTGTCATAATTTTACTCATAGCCTGCTAAGAAGGTTCTCATTCTGTCCTCCACTAGGTAAATCCCACCTGAACTTCTGGATGCATGCCAATTCTAATTTCATCCTATAACCTTGACTAAGCTGTATTCTGATCACTCAATCTCTCAGGAGATTCCTAGTCATTTGTACAGTAGTACCCAAGCTGGAAGATCAGCATTCACCTATCTCAAACTCTCTTCTATAAAGAGACCTTTGTGTAAATACAGTCCACGCCTGCAGTCACTGAGCCTAGTTTTACATCAGTGGGAATTTTACTGTTTCTGTTTTTATTAGGAAACACCTCTGATTATCAAAATAACACATGGAAATGACCTGGAAGGCAGCAGAAGAAAATAGCTATGATTACTCCTAAGAAAGGATTAGGATGGGAGTGGGGAGACTGCAGATCGGAATTTTAAGGAGAAGTTTTATCACATATTTTTATATTAGCAATATACTCAAGTATACTTTTGAATAAAAATATCCAGACACAAAAGGAATGCATTCTCTTTGGAAGAATTTAGTATCTTTATAGGAAGGAGAAGTAAGAAACAGGACATTTAATAAACATTGCCTTTAACCTACTGTTAGTGTTTGAGGTTTTCTTCTACTTTATTTGTATTGCATTCTACCTTAAGATATTATGGAACTATATAGGAATTGTGAATCTTCTTGTACTCTATATTTTATAAAATGTATATCTCACAGTTTAAAAAAGTTTTTGTTAACACCAATTTTAACTATGGCATGGTATTCCATTGAAGACATGAGATATCACACATATAACCTTTTCTCTGGTTGACATGCATGTTTGTAGTATTTTTGCAGTACAAATATTGCTAAGGAAGACATCTGTTTTTAATTGGAAAGTTTAAATTATTTATATTTCTTGTCATAACTGATATACTCATTTATTGAGGCCTTGTTATGTTTATTATATCTTAGATCTTTCTTGGCTGTTTTCTTTGGACCATTCATTCATTAATTTTTCCTATGGTCATTTCAATGTATATATAATGTTTTTAATTATGCCAAATGTTTCCTTCCTTTCCAACTTACTGTTTAATGATGAAATATTCGAAGTTCTCTCCTCATGTTCTAATCTTATGTTTCCAATACAATGTTGATTAGCTAATCATGCTATTTAACTCATATACTGAGTTAATTTTATTTACAATATTGGCTTGGATTCTACAATTTTAGTTTCATCTTTTTTCATAGATTCCATTTCTCTGGAATATTTCTAAGCCTAAATGTTACAAGTTTTTTAAAAGATACCCTTTATTTGATTGTTTCTTTTGTACATTTTGAAATTATGACATTAGGTACTCACAGATTTAGAACTTTTTTATCTGTGTGGGAGCATTTCACATATATTTTCCTTAAATTCATTTATCTGATATTACTGTGGCTACATTAGTTTCTTAAAAACTCTTCTTTTTTGAATTACAAATTTCTAGAGTGATATGTAGCTTTTAATATTACATTTCAATGAGTTTTTTTAACTTTTATTTAATGAATATAAATTTCCAAAGTACAGCTTATGGATTACAGTGGCTTTTTCCCCTCCATAACTTCCCTCCCACCTGCAATCCTCCCCTTTCCCACTCCCTCCCCCCTTCCATTCACATCAAGATTCATTTTCAATTCTCTTTATATACAGAAGATCAGTTTAGCATATATTAAGTAAAGATTTCAACAGTTTGCACCCACGCAGAAACATAAAGTGAAAAATACTATTTGAGTACTAGTTATAGCATTAAATCTCAATGTACAGCACACTAAGGACAGAGATCCTACATGAGGAGTAAGTGCACAGTGGCTCCTGTTGTTGACTTAACAAATTGACACTCAATTGTTTATGGCATCAGTAATCACCCTTTATTTTGGGAAAAATACCAAGGAATGAAATTTCTAGGGTCAGAGGGTAGGTATTTACTTAACATTATAAGGAATTGTTAAACTTTTCTCCAAAGAGGCTATTTCACTTCTTATTCTTACCAGAAATATCTGGGAGTTCTGGCACTGTATTCTCAGGTTGAAGAAGTTCCCTTCTATCTGTGTTTTCTGTCACACTCTATTATTAATGTGTATGGAATATTTCAAATGCTTGTTCTGCAGCTATTTAACTTGCCATATGATTATATTCTTTAATTTATTCATGAGTGTCCTTTAATCTGTTAATTAATATTTTAAAGTTAAGTGAACCTTGTATTCCTAGAATAAGCCCCATTTGGAGAAGATATATCACTAATTTTATATATTTCTGACCTTAATTTTCTAATAATTTTAAGAACTTTATGTTTTTCCTCATGAGGCATGTTGTTCTGTAATTTTACTTTCTGAAAATCTCTAACTGATTTTGGTATCAAGGGTTATGCTGGCTTCATAAAATGAGTTGAAAATTATTCACTTTTTCTGTCTTCTGAAAAGTTTTGTTAGAATTGCTTTATTTTTTTTCTCAAATTTTTGCTAGAGTTCACTAGGAAAGCCATTTGATTCTTAAGTTTTCTTTTCAATAATATCCTTAATAACAAGGTCAATTTATTTAACAGATATAGGGCTATTTCTAATGTGCCATTTCTTTTGTGTTAGTTTTGCATCAGTTAAGAAACTTGTTCAACCAATTTTTAAAAAAGACCAAAGGATATCAAAACAAATGAAAGGAATTTTAAGGAAAAATGGCAGGACAGACATCACTTATTAATAATAAGCTTAAATGTAAATTAAGATAAAAACTGGCTGAATGAAAAAAACAAAGACCCAACAATATGCTATCTATAAGTAACACACTTTGCCAGCACAGACACACACAGACTGAAAGTGAAAGGATAAGGAAGGATATTCTATGAAAATAGATATGTGAGAGTAGCTACATTTATATCAAACGAAATAGAATTTCAGACAAAAACAGTTAAAAGAGACAAATAAAGTCACAATATAATGATAAAGGGATCAACTCAACAAAAATATTTGATCAATATAAATATATACCAGAGCACCCAGTTTTATAAAACAAACATTGATAGATCTAAAGGGAGATATAAAGTCTAATATAATAATATTGGGGAACTTCAACACCCACTTTTATAAGTGGATCAACCAGACCAAAACATCAACAAAGAAACAACAGAGTTATTCTACATTATAGACTTAAAAGATGTTTACAGAGCATTCATTCCACAGTTGCAGAACCTAGAAAAAGAACAAATTGAACCCAAAAATCACAGAAGAAAAGAAATAATAAAAATTAGTTTTGTTAAGCAAAAAAGAAATAAAAATAATACAAAAGATTAATGAAATGAAGAGCTGTTTTCTTGAAAAGTTCAAAGCAATTGATAAACTGTTAGCTAGAAGAACCAAGAAAAAAAGAGAATATTCAAACCAATAAAATAAGAGATGAAAAAGAAGATATTACAACTGATCCTACAGAAATATAAAGAATCATTGGGAATTATTATGAACAACTACAACCCAACAAATTGGAAAACCTGGGAGAAATTGGTAATTTCTGAAAACATAACTTACTAAAATTTAATCATGAAGACTTGAAAACTGGAATAGACATATAGCCACTGATGAAATTGAATCATTTCCCATCAAAGAGAAGTCCAGGATCAGATGGTTTCATTGCAGAATTCAAATGTTTAAGGAACGACTAATACCAATTTGTCTCAAACTATCTCCAATAGTTGAAAAGGTGAGAACCCTTCCACACTCATTATATGAGGCCAAATTAATTCCAAATCAATTCCAAAGCCAGACAAAGATATAACAACAAAAGAAAAACTAGACCAGTATCCCTGATGAGCATAGAATGCATAATCCTCAAAAAACAGGATCCAACAACACATTGGATGATCATCCACCCTGACCAAGTATAATTTATCCCAGGGTTGCAGAGATGATTCAACATGTGCAAATAAATATATGTGATACATCATGTCAACAGAATGAAGGACATAAATCATTTGATCATCTCAATAGATGCAAATAAAGCATTTGATAAAATACAATATCCACTTTTGATAAAGCCCTTGAGCAAGTTAGATATAGAAAGAATATACTCCTATACAATAAAGGTTATTATATATGACAAGCCCATAGTCGGTATCATGAATAGGGAAAAACTGGAAGCATTTTCCCAAGATCTAGAACCACACGTGGATGTCCACCCTTGACACTCTTATTCAATATAGTTCTGGAAGTTTTTGCAGGAACTGTTAGGTAAGAAAAAGAAAATAATGTATACAATTTAGAAAGGAGACAGTCAAATTAATCCTGTTTGCAGATGACATGATATGCATATAGGAGAATGAAGAGACTCCACTAAGTGACTGTTGGAACTGATAAGAAAATTCACACAAAGTTTCAGAATACAAAATCAATACAGAAAATCAGTAGCATTTTTATACACCAAAAATGATTTTTCTGACAAAGAACTTGTATCCAATTCAAAATACTACAAATTTTAAATTTAAAATAAATTTAACCAAGGATGTAAAAACCTTCTACAATGAAAATTACAAAATACCAATTACAAAAGAAGGCACACAAAAAATTGAAAATACCTCATGTGTTGGAATAATTAATGTTATCAAAATATCGAGAATATTTCACAGAATTATAAAAAAAATCCCTAAAATTCACATGGAAACATAAAATTCCCCAAGTAGCCAAAACAATATACACAAAGCTAGTCTTAAACAATGAAAACAAAGTTGGAGACATCACAATTCCAGGTTTCAAAACATAATATAGGGCTATTAGAACCAAAATAGCATGACATTGTCCTAAAAATACATGTGTACACTAACAGAACAAAACAGAGTCCAGGAATAAACCCAAGCTTCTAAAACAAACAATTTCTTTGACAGTGGTACTAAAAACATTCCCTGAAGAAAGGACAGCCTCTTCAATAATGTTGGAAGATTGGATTTCACATGCAGAATTTTGAAAAAAGACTCCTATGTTACTCTCTATACAAAATAAGCTCAAAATAGACCAGGAATCTAAATGTATGACATGAAACTACTAGAGAAAAACATATAGAAACCACTCAAGAAGTTGACGTAAGCAATGACTTTTTTGGATAGGACTCCAAAAATATAGGCAATAAAAGTAAAAATAGAAAAAAATAGGATTATATCAAACTGAGAGATTTTTTCATAGCCAATGAATCAATCGAGAGAAGAAACAACTAACAGAATGGGAGAAAATATTTACAAATTGTGAATCTGATAAAGGATTAATACCTACAATATGCGGGGAACACAAAAAATTCAACAACAAAACAAACAAACTACTTACAAAATGTGCACATGATTTGAATAAACAGTTTTGAAAAGAAGAAATATAAATGGATGCTAAACATATGAAAAAAAAAATGCTCAGTATCCCTAGCCATTAGGGAAATGCAAATAAAACTGCAAGGAGATATTTTCTCAATGGCTATTATAAAAAAGTAAAGCAGTAACATGCTGTTGAGGATACAGAGAAAAGGGACTCCTAATATGCTGTTGGTGAGAATGCTAATTGGTAGAGCTATTATGGAAAACAGTATGGAGGTTCCTACAAAAATAAAATTAGATCTACCATATGACCCAGCTATCCCACTTCTGGGAATATATCTAAAGGAAATGAAGTCAGCATATGAAAGAGATATCTCCTTTTGGGACAGCCTTATGTCACTAAGCATACAAAAAATTGTCTAGGGATGAAACAGACATCTTGTGATTTGATTGTTGTTTTTGGCCCTTGTATATACCCCTGTGGAATTTTGGTCTTTCTACTTTTTACTTCTTGAATATTTTGGATAGTGGTACATTAAGCCTGTAATTATGGAGTGGATTGAAATCATGTTTTTGCAAAAATTGAAGAAAAAAAGGAAGGAAGGAGGGAGAGAGAGGAAAAAAGGGAAGTACAGTTATCTTGTTAGAATTTTATCTATGAAACACATGAAATCTATTCTCTTTATATTAATAAAAATGTAAGAAGAGAGATACCTCCATTCCCATGTTTTGTTTAAAAAGATTTATGTATTTTATTTTAAAGGCAGAGTTATAGACAGAAAGAGGGAGAGAAAGAGAGGTTTTCCATCTGCTGGTTCTACTCCCAAATGGCTGCAATGGCCAGGCCTGTGCTAGGCAGAAGCCAGGAGCCAGGAGCTTCTTCTGGGGCCTCCCACATGAGTGCAGGGCCCTAAGCACTTGGGCCATCTTTGGCTACCATCCCAGGCACATTGATAGGGAGCTGGATTGGAATTGGAGCAGCAGGGAATCAATCCAGCCCCTACATGGGATGCTGACATGCAGGTGGCAGCTTAATCTGCCATGTCACAGCACTGGCCACATTCCCATATTTTGCAGCCCAATTCACAATAGCGAAGATATGGAATCAGCCTAGATGTCCATGAACAAATAAGCAGATAAATAAAATGTGGTGTATATATAAGGATAGAATATTACTCAGGCATAAGAAGAATGCTATACTGAGATTTGCATTAAAATGATTGGAACTGGAGATTATCAATGCTAAGTAAAATAAGCCAGACACAGAAAGACAAGTACTATAAGTTTTCTCTCATATATGGAAGTTAATATATATACATAGCATAAAAATGTATAGGATCCATATTACTTGATATATACACATTTATGACTGTTACCTTCAGTAAATAATACTGCTTACATAATAATATATTCTTCTTTACTCCATTACCTTTGTCATGAATCTCACATTATGTGATATTATTTTATACATCCCTGCTTTCAATAAAGGCTGTATGTGTATGTATATGTAGACACACACACGTATATATACTTATGAACTATGAGAAAATGTTAAAAATTGTTAAATAATCTACTCTTATATATGCTTTTCTGTATTATTTGAAATATTTTAAAGTAAAACCAAATGGGTAAAATAATTAGGAACTTTGTCAACTAATCAAAGATGCCAAATTTGCTGGCATTAAAATTTTCATAATAAGGACCTATGTTGTGGCTTACCAGGTAAAGCTGCCACCTGCCACACCAGCATCCCATTTGGGCACCGGTTCGTGTCCTGGCTGCTCCAGTTTTGATCAGTTGATCTAGCTCTCTGCTAATGGCCTGGGAAAAGCAGTGGAAGTGTGTGAAAGCCCAAGTGTCTGGGCCCCTGCCACTCATATGGGAAACGTGAATGAAGATCCTTGCTTCTGGCTCTGGTTTTGGCTTGGCCCAGCCCTAGCCATTGTGGCCATCTAGGAAGTGAGCCAGTGTATAGAAGATCGCTCTCTCTCTCTTTCTCTGTAACTCTTTAAAGTAAAATAAATAATCTTTAAAAAAAACTTTAATAGCAGCCAACAAATCTTTGAAGTATCTGTAGGATCTGTAGTAATATCCCCTCTGTCATTTCTGTTATTGGTTAACTGTGATTTTTGTCTTTCTCTTGATCAACTTAGCTATAGGTTTATAATATCTTTGTTTATATCTTTCCCTCAAATACTGGCTTTTGGTCTCATTGATTTTTCTCTGTTGTCTGTGTATTTTACATTTCATTGACTTATGCTCTTTATTTTCTCCTTTCTTAATTTGGTTTAATTTGTTCTTTTTCTAGTTTCTTACTTTGGGAGCTTAAATTACTGACCTATTTTTTATTTTTAATTTAGTTTGTGCTATGATTTAGAAGTCTGGGCCCTAACTCTCTTCTCTCCCTCATATGCACTCAAACTCATGTGTAGAAACTATAATCTTGAGGAGATATGGTAGTATTGGGAGGTGACATCACTTTGATTTGCATTTAGATCATAAGGGTAAAGCTTTTGTGAATAGAATTAGTATCATTATAAAAGATAACCTAGACAGCTGTCTTGTCCCTTTAAGAATACAGCAAAAAAATTCACCATCTATTAACCAGAAAGCAGATTCTCAGCAAATGCTGAGTATACTGGTAACCACCTTGATATTTGATGTCTTAGCTTCCAGAACAGTGAGGAAGAAATGTCTACAATTTATGAATCTCTCAGTCTATGATAATTTGTTATAGCAGCCCAAATGGACTAGAATAATTTCATTGAGATAGAATTTAAAATAGAAAAAACAATACACCCATATTTTGGAACTGGTATAGTTCAATGAGCTATAAAATATATATATGCAAAACAGGAGTGTCAGTTTGTAAAGTCAACAACAGGAGTCACTGTGCACTTACTCCTCATGTAGGATCTCTGTCCTTAATGTGCTGTACATTGAGACTTAATGCTATAACGAGTACTCAAACAGTATATTTCACTTTGTGTTTCTATGGGGGTGCAAACTGTTGAAATCTTTACTTAATGTATACTAAACTGATCCTCTGTTAAAAAAAAATAGAAGAAATTAGCAATTCCCAACTTGATTCTCACTGGGATTAAACATGACAATAGGTCTTATCTGATTTAATCATCATTTAAAAAATCATCTATTATTTTTCACTTTATGTTTCTGTGTGGTAGCAAACTGTTGAAATCTTTACTTAATGTATGCTAAACTGATCTTCTGTATATAAAGAGAATCGAAAATGAATCCTCATGTGAATGGAAGGGCAGAGGGAATGGGAAAGGGGAGGGTTGCGGGTGGGGGGGACGTTATGGGGGGGAAGCCATTGTAATCCATAAGCCGTACTTTGGAAATTTATATTCATTAAATAAAAGTTAAAAAATAAAAAAAAGAAAAAAATATATATATATGCAGACTACCACTAAGACCGATATATTAAATATTTTCATCTATCTGAAGAGTTTTCTCATGTTCCTTCACAGGAAATCCCTGAGGTTGAAGTAAATATCTTTGTGTTTCACTTGCTTCATTCAACACAATAATTTTGGGATTCCTGCAGGATATTGTGTAGATCAGTAGTTTATAATATTTTATTTTATAAATATACCAAACATTGATTATTTGCTCAACTATTGTTGGACATTTGAGCTATTTTAAATAAAACAACTTTGAACTATCTTGTACAAGCCTTTCAATGGGCATATAATCATAATTTTTCTTGAGTAAATATTGAAAAGCAATTACCAAGACATATTATGAAAATATTTTCTAAAGTTATTATATTAGCAATAAGTTTATTGAAAAGATTATCCTTTCTCCATTGAATTACTTTGGTGTTCTTGTTAAAAATTAACCATCATATGAATGGGTCAATTCTTGGGCTACAAATTTTGCATTCATTTTTATCTTACTTAATGAAAATACCATTACATCTTAATTACTACTAATATCTAGTATGTCTGACAATTGGGTGGCATAAATCAACTTGGTCAGTGTCAGATTTATTTTAGCTATGTTTTCTTTTCTCTATCATTTAGCTTTTGTTCTTCATTAGATGGAAGATTAGATAATTGGTCTTTTTTTTGTTTTGTTTTGGTTTGTTTTCTAAAACAAAACTAAAAAATTTTTCCTAAATACTGCCTTAGTTAAATATAAACATTTGGTCTTTTAATCCAAATTATCTAGATTATTTTATAACTTCCCTTGAAATGTCTTCTTTGACTTTTGTGTTATTTAGAAATCTGTTTTTAGTATGTTCCAGATATTTTCAGTTCTCTCTAGTTATCTTCTTGTTTTATAATTTGATTTTGTTAGTAACATATATGTAGAATTTGAATCTTTTGAAATTTATTTAGAGTTTGTTCATGGCCCAATATATGTTACATCTTAGTGATTGCTTCATATGCATGTGAAAAAAATTACACTGTAGTTGTTGAATATAGATTTATTTAAATGTTAGGCTATTTTAATTGGTAGTGCTTTTCAAATCTTCTATATCCTTCCTACATTTTTGTCTACTTATTCAAGCAGTGACTGTTAGTAGAACAGTCAAATCTCCAACAATAATTTGAACTTTTCAATTTCTCCTTTAAATGTTACATAGTTGGTCTTCATGTATTTTTGTAACACTGTTTTTAGATACTTACTCATTTAGGATTGCTATGTGTTGTTGATGGATTGGCACTTTTATCATTTTGAAATGCCCCCCTTTATTTCTAGTAATATATTGAACTTTGTCTTAATGCTAGCTTAATTTGATATTAGTGTAGCCAAACCAGTTTTTTAAAGATTTAGTTATTTATCTAAAGGGCGGGTTATAGAGAGAAGGAAGGAGAGAGGGAGGGAGGGAGGGGAGGGAGAGAGAGAGAGAAAGATATCTTCCATTCACTGGTTCACTCTCCAAATGGCCATAAAGCCTGGAGCTGTATAGATTCAAAGCCAGGAAGCAGGAGCTTGTTCCGGGTCTCAAGCACTTGGGCCATCCTTCACTGCTTTCCCAGGTACATTAGCAGGGAGCTGGATAGGAAGTGGGGCAGCTGGGACTTGTACCAGCACCCATAAGGCTATGGCTTAATCTACTACACCATAGCCCTCTCCCCAAAACCAGTTTTTAAAATTAATGTTTGCATGGTAAATCATTTTTAATCTCTTAATTCTAAGCTATTGACCTTTATAGCTGTGGGGAGCAACCGAGACTAGACTAAATTACTGGAACTGCTAAGACTAATTCTATGCACCTGATCTCCCACCATATGGCACTGAGAGGGAATGGACAACTTCCACACAGCTGCCTCACCAATTTGACTAACAAGCTGCAGGAGCTGATCCTGCTCCTGGTTGGAGGAGAGCAGTGTGCTTGGCGTGTGGGCAGCAGAGCACGGATTGGTGGAAGAGGACTATAAAGGAGGAGAGAGACACCATGCACCAGGAGCATTTGAGCAACCCCTGAGAGAGCCGGCCGGCAGTGTGCCACTCCTCCTTGGAAGTGGGGAAAGCGGCAGGGGTGCCGCCCCTCCGCGGAGGCAGGGGGGCCGGCAGCAAACCCGGGAAAGGCCGGGAAAAAAGAACAGCACAGGGTCTGGTGTCGTTCCTCCGCGAGTGGGGGAGTGACAATAGCTAGTATGTACATATTATTGAATATTATTTTCATTTTCAATATATCAATCTCTACCTTTTAATTTGCATGTTAATGCCATTTATATTTAATATAATTATGAATATTGCATGTTAAGCTACCTTAACTTTTTTTCTATTTATCACATCTATTTATTTTTATCACTTTCTCTCTTTTCACAAGTTTTTGGACTCAGAGTTGCTTTTTTAAATTTCATTTTGATTTCTTCTGTTTTTAGCTATAATTCTGTTTTATATTATGTATTTTAGCAGCCGCACTATGCATCACAACTCTTTGCAATCTACAGTGAGTTACTATGTCATATCTCATATAATGTACTAATTTCACAAAAGTATTCCTCAATTTACCCCCCTTTTCTGTGTTGATGTTGTTATATATTTTACCTCCCCATATATTATTACTGACAATATATAATCAGTTTTACTGTCAGTCAAATATTTTTAAAAGGATTAAATTGTTCAAGACTTGTGTTTACCTGTAAGAAAAGTCTTATACAAGTATTTACCATTTCTAGCATTCATCTTTCCATCATATAGATTTCATCTTTTATCTCATTTTATTTTCCTTCTGTTTCAAGTCTATATTTCATATTTATTTTAGTGCACATCTTCTGGTAATGAATTCTCTCAGACTTTTCTTATTAGAAAATGTTTTCACTTTGACTTTATTCATGGAAAATATTTTGTCTGGCTACAGAATTTTAGACTGAAAATGTGCTTTTAGCCTTTGAAGTTGTCATTCCTGTCTTCTCTCTGGCTTTGTTCCTGATGAAAAGTCAGTGTTCCTGCTTACTCTGAGGTGTCTTAGTGTGCATGTGCGTTTTAAATATGTCTTCATTGTGGATCACAAAGCCTCCTGAGCATGTGAGTTAACAGCCTTCTTAGTTTTGAAAATTTTCATCCACTGTTACTTCAAATATTTCTCCTCTAAATTTTTTCCTCTTCTTCAGAAGTTAGAAATTCTTTTACATTAAACCTATTTCAAACTTCCCAATAAACTAATCCCTCTTGCACTGAGTCATGGTTTCCATTTCCATAGACTTTTTCTTTGTGCTTCATTCTGCATGCTCTGCAGAGTTGTCATACAATATATATGAGTCCTCTTTTTGCTTCTAATTATTGATTAATATGTTGTTAAATAGTCTGTTGAGTTCTTATTTTCAATAAATGTATTTTCCAGCTCTGTAATTTTTATTTATAACCTTTTTTATAGATTTCAGGTCAAATTCCCATCTTTTCAAACATGTTCTTGAATATATCTGTTTAAAAGACCATGTTGGATAACCCCATATAACAAAATCAATAAGTGTATCTTTATTGTCCTCTTTTCTTGAATTTAAGTCCTGTTTTCTCAAATGCTGTTTAACTTCTAACTAACTTTAGATATGATTTTTAAATAAAAAATCCTAGAGGCATTAGATGCATTATCTTCTATTAATTTTATTTCTTCATTTTATATATATATGTATATATATTTATATAAGGTAAACAAATCTAATGCATTTTATACGTACAGATTTAGGAGCCTAGTGATGCTGCCCACCCTACCCTCTCTTCTGCTCATGCTCCCATCTTCCTCCTTTTTCCTTTCTTATTCTTTCTTTCAATATTTACAATGACATACTGAAAAGCAGAGTGCAAGCACATCACTTTTATCCAGTCATGGACTGAAATGAATTGAAGATGAATTTCAGGAATTACAAAGCTTGTCTTATTTATGCTTTTCTTGGCCCTTCAATGTAGCTCTTCAGATGTCACAACTGAAGGAGTAAGGTTTCCTAACTAAGTCTGATCTCTAGCATTTGTGCTGCCACAACCATGAAATGAAACTCTGCTTAGCATTTTAATCTTTACCAATAGCTTTCTACTTGGTTCCTTGGCTTTTACTGTCTTTCCAGGAGTACGTGCAACTTGAGATTCAGCAAATGCTTTGATGGGAAAGTCAGATATACTTCCTTGAGTTTCCTTTCACTTATGGTATTTTGGTCTTTCCATCTTAGCTATCTTGATAACCTAGGATTCTAATTTCTTTCTTTCAGAAAAATGAAACTTCCATAACTCCTAGGCTGCTACTTTCTACTCAGTGTTTCTGCTCCCAATCCTGAATTGGAAAATGTCCCAAGTGGAAAAAGCAATGATGAATATGGGGCCTCCTTGTGTTTCTCTTCAAGATCTTACACTGAGGTTCTGCATGCTTGGTTATCATCTGCCTTCAAGTGGTGATATTTGTTTTTGTCATTCATCCAGTTTGTATGGTTATTTTGTGGTGGAGTTTGTCTGATAGGAAGTTTTATTTTCTCGTAGTCAGAAACAGAGATATCTCCTTTTTTTTGTTAAAAAAAAAAAACACTTTAGCCTATACTAGGAATGCATCTGTTATTATTTACCACCTTCAATGAAGATGGACAATACATCTTTTTCACATCCTTATTTTACCTGCTACCACCAATTTTAATTGGTGTAATATAATAATTTTACCCAGTTAACTATTGTTAATTTTAGAAATTAAGAATCTTCTCTTTCAAAAATTATTTATGACACTTTCGTTCTGTTTTGTAACTATTTACCACAGTTATTTAGAATAAATTATGTGCTTAAATGCTTTCAGTTGCTCATTACCAGTTATTCCACACCATGACTTTACTATTTATGAGTTTTAAATTTTGATTCATTTTTTCAGCTGGCTGATGTAGATCTTGGAGTAATTTTTCAGGAAGAATGCATGAGTCAAACACTGTGAGTCTTGGCGTAACTGAGATTATTGGTCTGTTGACTTCATATACAAACCACAATTTCCAAGTATTCAATCATTTACCAAAAAAAAAAAAAAAAAAGAAAGAAAAGAAATCAAACACTTAACCTGGGCAAAGTAATGTGCTAGATGCTAGGAATATAGCAGCATGCAAAATGTACACTTGATGCCTTTATGAATTTTACACTCTAGTAGGAAAAACAGACATTAATAGCTGACTTTACAATTAATTACTGTCAATCTCTGTAAGAAAGGAGAATTGGAGTTTTAGTCCTACTCATTGAAGGGGAATGAGCAGAGATGTCATGTGATCAATCTTGATTTTTTTTTTAATCAAAATCACATTGATTGTACCATGAAGAATTATTGATAAAGGGAAAGAGGATACAGATGGATTAGCCAGAAGTCTATTTGCTACTACAAAAGTTGCAATGAGAGAAGATAGTATCTTGAACCACACTGGGGCAGAAGAATTTTTAAGAGGTGGCTATATTTATGACAGTGTTGGAGAAATCTTTCGCACTTCTAATTCTCACTCACCTAACATAAAATCCATTAGCAAATTCAGTTTACTACATCTTTGAAATATCTCCAATCTAATTGCTTCTCACCATCTCTCTTCTACCTAATCCTTAGTCACCATCATCTGTCTGTACTGTTGTAGAAGCTTCTCAACTACTACTCTTCTTACCTTTTCTTTTTACAAAATGTTCCTGCTAACACATAACTAGTTTATGATATTTCTTTCCAAACTATCCAACAGGTTTTCACTTCACTCAGCTTGAATGAAAGCCTAAACTCTAGCAATGACCCACACATGATGTGGTCTTGTAGTTTATGAAATAATCTGTCATCATTTTTGCCCTCCTATTCTAGTCTAGCTACATTGACTTCCTTGTCATTTCCTCCACTGTCTCAGTCCCTTCTTTATTATAATGGTACTCTGCACATTAGGTAACCTATAAATAATACAGGCTTGTTTGGCTTATGGTTCTGGATGGTGGAACATATGATACATAAATCTGCTTCTAAGGGAAGATTCCTCATGAACTAATCACCTCTTATTAGACCTCCATCTCCCAACAGTCTTGCACTGGGAATTAACTTACCAGATATGAACTTTGAGGGGTACATTCAACACAGGACACACAATGATTGGGGTCTTTGCACTTGCTGTTCTCTTTGCCAGAAGCACTCTTCCATTAAATCTTTGAATGGCTTCCTCCCTCATATTATTCCAGGCTCTCTTTAACCATGTCAACTTATAGGAATCCTCCCTAGCTATCCTGTAAAGACCTCTACTCCACTGTCAGCCTTTGTTATCTTATCCTGCTTTATCTTTCCTTATAGCACTGACATATTGAATTATTGATTGATTGATTGATTATCAGGTATGTGAGGATCTTTCTTTTTCAATTTTTATTTTATTTAATCAAAAGACAGAGCGGTAGATCACCCATCTATTACTGCAACAGCTGGGACTGAGGCAGGCAAAGGCAAGGAAATAGGAATTAATTCAGGTCTCCTAAGTGGGTGGCAGGAACCCAACTACTTGGGTTATCACCTGCTACCTTCCTGGTTTCACATTAGCAGGAAGCTAGAACCAGGAGCAGAGCCAGGACTGAATCCAGGCTCTCCAATATGGAATGTGGGTGACCCAAGTGGTGTCCTAATCTACCACAAATTGAGTTTCTTGAAAGCAGATGAATTGTTAGGCTTATTGTTGCATAGTCAGAAATATTTGTCTGTGCTTGATGAGGTTGGATGTGGCAGTGAGAATGGGGAAAGTATTGGGGATGACCACCAGGTTTCCAACTGAGAGAGTAGGTTTGCTGGGAATACCATTCACTGAGAATGGGACGTTGGGAGAGGAAGAATTTGGATGGATCATGACTTTGGGATTAGATAGCTGTACCTTAAGATGATCACAGAATCTCAGGTAGGTATTTACTAGCCAATTGAACACAAGGGCTTATATATGTGTTTGGGAACCCTCAGTCCTATTGTGCTATCTTTGCTAATTTTAGTACTGAAAGTCTATGCCCTGGGAACTATCTTGGTCCAGCACAAACCAGGAAGTTTGGTCACCCTACAGTCAGCTTGTGGTGGCTAACATCATGAGTATGAGTAGAAGAATGTGCAGGGTGAGAGAAAGATGGCTTAAGCGTCAGCCCTGTGGAACTCCAGTAACTAAGGTGGAATATCTTTCTGGGCCTGTGCATTCACTGTGGGCTAGAAGGCATGACACATGGTAGCTGCTCAGTCACATTTGTTATGAATAAAAGAAAAAAGTTATAAGTTGAATTTTTTAAAAAGACAAAGACTGTGAGCAATAGGAATAAAGGAGAGTTTAAAATCAAAATTTTAAACATTATGTCACCTTATGATCTCTGCTTAAAACTGCAAAGATTTTCGATTCAGGGTGAAATCAAAGTCGTTTCTTGAAGGCCCTGCAGTTCTATTCATGCCCCATCTCAGTCTCCCATCATTTCTTTTTCCTTGAACCTGCCCTCTAGCCATACCTAACTCTTTAAACTTGCTGTGGCTTTGCCATGGCCAGAGAGCCTTGTCATCTCTGTCTGCAATGCTGTTCCTCAAATAACCACCATGTTCATAGAGGAGGAAGCTGGAATCAAGAAGGATTTTTGTCCAATCATTTTACCACTCCCCCTTGCCATTTTAAGTTTCTCTAATTTTAGCCATTCTGGTGGGTATTAAGCAGTAACTCATGAGTCTTAGTTTGTATCTCTGTAGTGAATAATGATGTTCAATAGCTCTTTTAGTCATCTGGACACTCTCTTTTGTAAAGTCCCCTTTAAGGCTCTCTATATCTTTTTATATTGCATCATCTGTCTTTCTCTTACTGTTTTACTCAAATTCTCTATGTATAATAGACTCTACTTTTTGTCACATATTCTAATATTTTGTCAAATATGTCCCCTGGAATCCATTTGTGATTGGTTCCATGACCCCCAAGAGTATAAAAATGATCAAGTCCCTTATATAAAATGTGTAATATTTGTATATAAACTATGCACATCCTCCCATATACAATAGACTGGTGAACAACACAGGGGCTGGGGCACCACCCTCTGCAGAGTTCACAATTCAAGTATAACTTTTCTCTTAATTATTTAATCATTTAATACCTTCATTAACATTTGCTTGCAGTTTATTGACTTGTTTTAAAATATCAAGTTGTAAACTTTTAAAACAAATTTAAAAAACATGTCTTGAAATCTGGTATTGTGATGCCTCCGGCTTTGTTTTTGTTGTACAAGACTGCTTTAGCTATTCGAGGTCTCCTGTGCCTCCATATGAATTTCAGCATCATTTTTTCCAGATCTGAGAAGAATGTCTTTGGTATTTTGATTGGTATCGCATTGAATCTATAAATTGCTTTTGGGAGAATGGACATTTTGATGATATTGATTCTTCCAATCCATGAGCATGGAAGATTTTTCCATTTTTTGGTATCCTCTTCTATTTCTTTCTTTAAGGTTTTGTAATTGTCATCGTAAAGGTCTTTAACAATCTTGGTTAAGTTTATTTCAAGGTATTTGACTGTTTTTGTAGCTATTGTGAGTGGGATTGATCTTCAAAGTTCTTTCTCAGCCGTGGCATTGCCTGTGTATACAATGGCTATTGATTTTATATCCTGCTACTTTGCCATACTCTTCTATGAGTTCCAATAGTCTCTTAGTAGAATTCTTTGGATCCCCTAAATAAAGAATAATATCATCTGCAAAGGGGGATAGTTTGACTTATCCCTTCCAAATTTGTATCCCTTTAATTTCTTTTTCTTGCCTAATGGCTCTGGCTAAAACTTCCAGTACTATATAGCAATGGTGAGAGTGAGCATCCCTCTCTGGTACCAGATCTCGGTGGAAATGCTTCCAAATTTTCCCATTCGATATGAGGCTAGCCATGGGTTTGTCATAAATTGCCTTTATTGTGTTGAGGAATGTTCCTTCTATACCCAATTTGCTTAGAGTTTCCATCACGAAAGGGTGTTGTATTTTATCAAATGTTTTCTTTGCATCTATTGAGATAATGTTTTTTTTTTCTGCAGTTTGTTAATGTGGTGTATCAAATTGATTGATTTGCAAATGTTGAACCATCCCTGCATACCAGGGATAAATCCCACTTGGTCTGGGTGGATGATCTTTCTGATGTATTGTGGCATTCTATTGGCCAGAATTTTATTGAGGATTTTTACATCTATGTTCATCAGGGATATTGGTATGTAACTTTCTTTCAATGCTGCATCTTTTTCAGGTTTAGGAATTAAGGTGATGCTGGCTTCATAGAAAGAATTTGGGAGTATTCCCTTTCTTTCAATTGTTCTGAATAGTTTGAGAAGAATTGGAGTTCTTCTTTAAATGTCTGGTAGAATTCAGTGGTGAATCCATCCAGTCCTGGGCTTTTCTTTTTTGGGAAGGCCCTTATTACTGATTCAATTTCTGACTCAGTTATGGGTCTGTTTAGGTTTTCTATGTCTTCATGGTTCAATTTAGGTAGGTTATATGTGTCCAGTAATCTATCCATTTCTGATAGATTTCCAAGTTTGCTGGCATACACCTCTTTGTAGTAATTTCTGATGACTCTTTATTTCTGTGGTGTCTGTTGTTACATGCTCTTTTCCATCTCTGATTTTATTGATTTGGGTCTTCTTTCTCCTTTTTTTAGTTAGTTGTGCCAATGGTGTGTCAATTTTGTTTATTTTTTCAAAAAACCATCTCTTTGTTTTGCTGATCTTTTGTAATTTTTTTTGGATTCAATTCTGTTGATTTCTTTTCTAATTTTAATTATTTCTCTTCTGCTAGTTTTGGGTCTGGTTCACTGCAGTTTTTTAGATCCTTGAGCTGCATTGAAAGCTAATTTATTTAGTGTCTTTCCAATTTCTTGATGTAGGCACCTATTGCTATAGACTTTCCTCTTAACACTGCTTTTGCTGTATCCCATAAGTTTTGATATGTTGTGTTGTTATCCGCATTTACTTCCAGAAAGTTTTTGATTTCTCTTATTTCTTCTATGACCCACTATTCATTCAGGAGCATGTTGTTCAGTATCCATGTGTTTGCATATGCCCTAGGGATTCCTGAGTTGCTAATTTCTAGCTTCATTCCATTGTGATCTGAGAAGATGCATTGTATGATTTCGATTCTTTTGAATTTGCTGAGACTTGCTTTATGGCCTACTGTGTGGTCAATCCTGGAGTACGTTCTGTGCATTGCTGAGAAGAATGTGTATTCTTTAAGTGTAGGATGAAAAGTTCTGTAGATATCTGTTAGATCCATTTGTTCTATAGTGTTGATTAAATCTGCTGTTTCCTTGTTGATCTTCTGTCTGGTTGGTATGTCCATTGCTGAAAGTGGAGTATTGAAGTCCTCTAATACTATTGTATTGGAGTCTAAGTCTCCTTTTAAGTTCCTTAACATACTATAGGGGAGTTATAATCAAAACAGCATGGTACTGGTACAGAAACAGATTGATAGACCAATGGAACAGAATAGAAACACTAGAAATTAATCCAAACATCTAGAGCCAACTCATATTTGATCAAGGATCTAAAACCAATTCCTGGAGCAAGCACAATCTGTTCAACAAATGGTGCAGGGAAAACTGGATTTCCACATGCAGAAGCTTGAAGCAAGACCCCTACCTTACACCTCACACAAAAATCCACTCAACATGGATTAAAGATCTAAATCTATGACCCAACACCATCAAATTATTAGAGAAAATCAGAGAAACCCTGCAACATATAGGCACAGGCAAAGATTTCTTGCAAAAGAGCCCAGAGGCCCAGGCAATCAAAGTCTGAATTAATAATTGGGATTATATCAAATTGAGAAGTTTCTGTACTGCAAAAGAAACAGTCAGGAAAGTGAAGAGGCAAACTGACAGAATGGGAAAAATATTTGCAAATAATGCAACTGATAAAGGATTAATAACCAGAATCTACAAAGAGATCAAGAAACTCCACAACAACAAAACAAACAACCCACTCAAGAGATGGACTAAGGACCTAAATAGACATTTTTCAAAATAGGAAATCCAAATGGCCAACAGACACATGAAAAAATGTTCAGGATCACTAGCCATCAGGGAAATGCAAATCAAAACCACAATGAGGTTTCACCTCACACTGGTTAGAATGGCTTACATACAGAAATCTACCAACAACAGATGCTGGCGAGGTTGTGGGGGAAAAGGCACACTAATCTGTTGTTGGGAATGCAAACTGGTAAATCCACTATGGAAGACAGTTTGGAGAATCCTCAGAAACCTGAATATAGCCCTACCACATGACCCAGCCATCCTACTCCTTTGAATTTACCCAAAGGAAATTAAATTGGCAAATAAAAAAGCTATCTGCACCTCAATGTTTATTGCAGCTCAATTCACAATAGGTAAGACATGGAATCATCCTAAATGCCCATCAAAAGAAGACTGGATAAGGAAATTATGGGACATGTACTCTATAGAATACTATACAGCAGTAAAAAACAATGAAATCCAATCATTTGCATCAAAATGGAGGAATCTGGAAAGCATCAAGCTGAGTGAAATAAGCCAGTCCCAAAGGGACAAATATATGTTCTCCCTGATCTGTGACAACTAACTGAGCACCTGAAAGGAAACCTGTTGAAGTGACATGGACACTATGAGAAAAAATGACTTGATCAGCCCTTGTCCTGACTGTTGAGGATCAACTTACTATTTTATTCCTTTTAGTATTTTTTTATTCTACCCATACCATTGGTTGAACTTATCAATTAACACACAATTGTTCTTAGGCATTTAAATTTAACTGAATAGTGATCCCTGTTAAATATAAGAGTGGGAATAAGAGAGGGAGGAGATGTACAGTTTGCAACATGCTCACTCGGACTTACACCTAAGGGTAGAGCTAGAAACATGCCAGGGGATTCCAATTCAATCCCATCAAGGTGGCATGTACCAATGCCTTCTTACTAGTCAAAGTGATCAGTTTCAGTTAATAATTGATCATAAAAATGATAGGATTAAGTATCAAAGGGATCACAAAAACAAGACTAGTGTCTGCTAATACTAACTGATAGAATTAAAAAGGAGACAACGACCTAACATGGGAAGTGGGATACACAGCAGACTCATAGAATGGCAGATGTCCTAAACAGCACTCTGGCCTCAGAATCAGCCCTTAAGGCATTTGAATCATGCCCATGAGAGTTTCTCAGGCATGGAAAGCCAAGACACTGTGGCAAAAAAAAAAAAAGGACCTAAATGAAAGATCTCTGTGAGTGAGATCCTAGCGAAAAGAACAGACCATCAAAGAAGGAGGTACCTTTCTCTGAAGGGAAGAGAGAACTTACACTTTGAACATGGCCTTGTCTAAATAAGATCAGAGTTTGTGAACTCAGGAGGCTTCCATAGCCTTGGAAGCTCATGACAAGAGCCTAGGGAGATTACTGACGCCATAAACAAGAGTGTCAATTGTTAAATCAACAATGGGAGTCACTGTGCACTTACTCCCCATGTAGGATCTCTGTCCTTAATGTATTCACTATGCAAATTAACAGTAAAACTACTACCCAAACAGTACGTTATACTTTTGTATCTATGTGGGTGCAAACTGTTGAAATCTTTACTTAGTATATACTAAGTTGATCTTCTGTATATAAAGATAATTGAAAATTAATCTTGATGAAGAATGGGATGGGAGGGAGAGTGGGGGATGGGATGGTTGCCGGTGGGATGGAGGTTATGGGGAGAACAGCCACTATAATCCAAATGTGGTACTTTGGAAATTTATATTTATTAAATAAAAGTTGGAAAAAAATAAAAAAATTAAAAAGCAAAGTTCCTAAAAATCTCAATCCTGACCATAAATGAAATAATTTTAAAACTTTTAAAGTAATGTTGAAAAAATATTAGGCTTTAAAAACATGTCTTTTATCCTTTTATCTCCAGAAATGAGGCTTTTAGGTAAAAGATAATAAAAACCTCATACATCATAGAGAATGCAGATCCAGTTATCCAGTCAACAGGCAAAAAAAAAAAAAAAAAAAACACACACACACAAGTATTTAATGTGTTCAGCTCTTATCTTTTGTGTATTTCCTATTGCTATAATTTCAGACTCATTTTTCATGTTTCAAGACTCAATAATGGTAGAAATGGTACACAACACTCAGCCCCACTTTAATCAATCTCAGGAGCAGAAATACTCACAGTTGGTGGATTGGTTCTGTTAGTCTTATTGTCATCTTGTGGTGCAGAGTTTTTTGTATCAGCAATAGAAGTGGCAGTGCCAATACTGAGTTGGCTGCTGTCTCATCTCCTTGATTTTCCTTATCCTCTTTGTTACTGTCCTCTCTGGGTTCTCTTTGGCAAAGAGGACCCCTGTGGGATTGTGGCCTATAATTCTATATATATACATACATGGATTTAACTCTATATGTAGTCTGTGTGACTGGTCTGTTTTTGTTTTTGTTTTTGTTTTACAGTTATAGTAACTAATTTATTTTCCAGGCTAAATAAACTTTTTTTTCTCTTTCTCTTTTTTTGTTATTATTTTAAACTTTTATTTAGCAAATATAAATTTCTAAAGTACAGCTTATGGATTACAGTGGCTTCCCCCACCATAACTTTCCTCCCACCTGCAACCCTCCCATCTCCTGCTCCCTCTCACATCCCATTTACATCAAGATTCATTTTCAATTATCTTTATATACAGAAGATCAATTTAGCATATATTAAGTAAAGATTTCAACAGTGTGCACCCACACAGAACATCAAGTGTAAAATACTG
This sequence comes from Oryctolagus cuniculus, assembly GCF_964237555.1. NCBI lineage: Eukaryota > Metazoa > Chordata > Mammalia > Lagomorpha > Leporidae > Oryctolagus > Oryctolagus cuniculus. The sequence goes on along the minus strand of NC_091432.1, from coordinate 50,723,257 downwards.
TTTGAATGCTAGTTATAGCATTAATTCACATTGAACAACACATTAAGGACAGAGATCTTACATGAAGAGTAAGTGCACAGTGACTCTTGTTGTTGACTTAACAAATTGACACTCTTGTTTATGGCGTCAGTAATCTCCCTAGGCTCTTGTCATGAGCTGCCAAGGCTATGCAAGCCTTTTGAGATTGGTGACTTCAATCTTATTTAGACAAGGTCATAGTCAAAGTGGAGGATCACTCCTCCCTTCAGAGAAAGGTACCTCCTTCTTTGATGGCCCATTCTTTGTACTGGGATCTCACTTGCAGAGATCTTTCATTTAGGTTTTTTTGTTTGTTTGTTTGTTTTTGCCAGAATGTCTTGGCTTTCCATGCCTAAAATACTCTCATGGGCTCTTCAGCAGATCCAAGTGCCTTAAGAGCTGATTCTGAGGCCAGAGTGCTGTTTAGGACATCTGCCATTCTATGAGTCTGTCTTGTTCTCCTGCACTGTTATTGTCAGCACCCTCCATCACTTCTCCCTGCACAGGAGTATTGGAATACTGGGGTCCACACTCATAGAGTCTCCACGCCCACAGGGTTTCCATGCCCAGAGGGTTTCTACATATAGTAAGGTGGAAACCTTAGCCTGCAGTAGAGCCAGTCTTGTTAGGTTTGGACTTTGGGAAGACTATCATTCCTCATTCTTTCCTCCATTCATCATTCTGGTAATTATGCTGGTGATTGCTTAGATGACACCTAGGAAGTAATGTGTATCCACTGGAGCTCCAAAGGGGCCTGTAACATCCTGTTTTACATACCTTTTATCATTCAACTACCTTACACTTGGCATCTCTCCATCCTCTACACTGGGAAGGTACTTCCTGGGGCTAACCTTCTTTATGGCACTCTGAGATACAAATACACCGTCTTTGGTGATGTACACTGAAACTGCTTCACTGCTTCCCAAGCCTTGGTTGTGATAATATTAATCCCACTGGCAGCACTGCCCACTTCAGGCTGTTTGGGGCTGGGAGTGATGGAGCTTAGGGGATGGGTGGGGTTTACCACTCTCCCTGTTGCTGTCCAAGGTGCTGGCTCAGTTGGGAGATGCAGAGGGCAGGGTCATGGGCCTCAGTTCATTCTTGGACCTGCTGAGCTGGTTGTATCAGTGGTGATAAGGCCATGATGTGACCGGGCTAGTAGGTAACTGCAGCTCCCAGGATGTTGTGTGACCAGTTAGGCTTCTCAGGACATTCTAGGGGCCCATTTTCCTACCAGTGGAACACTTCATGTTACTTTTGACTCCTCAAAAATGTTTCTGCTGCTGCCTGAAGTGTCTAGTGATAACATAATGGTCAATTAATACAATTATGTGTCTCTATTATATATGGTGAATCATATGCAAGAATAGAAATAAATCCATTTTTACAGAAGTAATTTACTAGACAGAAGAACAGCTGAGTAGGTATTCAGCCTCTCACAGCATTTAAATATTATGTATTTATTTGGGAGACAGAGAGCACACATCCACTGGTTCACTTCCCAAATGCTGACTGCTTTGCTGGGCTGGACATAGGACATAGGCCAAACTGGGAGTGGGAAACTCAATCCAGGTCTCCAGATGGGTGTCAGGAACCCAATCACTTGAGCCATCACTTGCTGATTCCCAGGATCTGCATAGCAGGAAACTGGAGTCAGGAGCTGTGCACAGGTATTGAACCCAGCCACTCAGATGTGAGAAGAAAGCATTTTATTTTTTTTATTTTTTTATTTTTTATTTTTTTTTTGACAGGCAGAGTGGACAGTGAGAGAGAGAGACAGAGAGAGAGAGAAAGGTCTTCCTTTGCCATTGGTTCACCCTCCAATGGCCGCCACGGTCAGCGCGCTGCAGCTGGCGCACCGCGCTGATCCGATGGCAGGAGCCAGGTACTTATCCTGGTCTCCCATGGGGTGCAGGGCCCAAGCACTTGGGCCATCCTCAACTGCACTCCCGGGCCACAGCAGAGAGCTGGCCTGGAAGAGGGGCAACCGGGACAGAATCCGGTGCCCCAACTGGGACTAGAACCCAGTGTGCCGGCACCACAAGGTGGAGGATTAGCCTAGTGAGCTGCAGCGCCGGCCGAGAGGAAAGCATTTTAACCACTATGCCAAATAACCAATACTGTTCCCACCACAGCATTTTAATTAGATGCTGATAATACTGGCACTCACTGCAATAGCAACAGAAGGAGGCTCTGAAATTATTACAGTATTATTACCCTATTAGCTACAGTTAGTTGTATGCATTTATAGTATAATACTGCACCTACATTGTTTATATTTCCCCCAACTCTGAGTGGCAGCATGTGTGATCTGTAAATGCTTGCGTATATAAGTCTTGATAAATCCATCTTTATATGATAGGTTTGTGTCTATTTTGTGGTAGTAAATAAAAGACTTATCTACAAACATTTTACACATTCAAGATTTTTCTTTTTCTTATTTTTTTCAGTATTTATAAGCTATGAAGTTCACTTGCTTTTCTCAAATTGTAACAGATTTCCAAAAAAGAAAAAAATGCTCACATAAATGAACCTGTACAGTTCAAACTCATGTGGGTCAACAGCCAATAGCTCTTAAAATCAGCAGTTTACTTATATAGGAGTACTTCATAACGTTTGTGGAAGTAGAGTTAAAAGATAAATTTGATTGTAAAACTCTTTTGAAATCCATGCATAGTTCTTTTATAAACTGCATTCTCCATAAAAAATTTTTAAGAACCCTTGATTCCAATGGGCTTCAAAAAATTTAATTCAATTTCCATGAATGTTTTGAAGTTTCCTCATGATATCTAATACAATATAAATGTCATGTGCTGCCTTGTTTAAAAAATAGTGTCATGTTTAATTACAGGTGCATTTTTTCTCTGAATATTTTCTGTTCATGGTTGGTTGAATCTAGGGATGCAGACTCCACAAATATGAAGGCCAAGGGCCAGCTGTATATTTTCATTCACTTCTCTTACTCTATGATTTGCTTTTCCCATTTAGTGTACTCTTCAATGAATTCTTAATTTAAAAATACTCCAGTATGCTAATCTTCTTTGTGGTTGGTACTTCATGTGGCTTCCAATTTTTTACATATCACAAATTACGTAGATATTCTTCTGTATTTTCTTCTAGGAGTTTTATTGTTTACATTTCACATTTATAGCTTTATTATGTGAAACTCCATCCTTTCCATGTTGGACTGTAAGAAATCCAGTATCTATGAATATATGGATCTATTTCTAGATTTTCTATTATATTCCATCAGTTTGCTTAGCTTTAGGTTATCACCATATTACAGTAACTACTATAGCTATGTTATTCTTGATATATGGTAGTGTATTTCCTCCAAAGTAGGGATGCTGGGAATGTGAATGGGAACTACCCATTCAGCTACATCTGAAATCAGATGTGAGCTAAGGAAATGTGGCTTTGGTGCCAAAGAGTCTGTTCAACCTACCCTGTTAATCACCTTGCATCTAGTGTAAAATCCAAATTCTTTACCACAGTTAGGAGACCCATATTATGTTATCTGCCTACATCTCCAATCCCATGTTCTTCAATCTCCTAGCTCTTCACATCTCAGGAAGTTTTCTGTTCCCTTCAAGACATTCTAGACTCATTCCAGTCTTAGCACCATTGACCTTACTGTTCTCTCTCTCTCTAGATCTCTCTTCCCTAGATTACCACAAGGTTAGATCCTTCTCACTATTCAGATGTCAGCTCAAATGACACATTCTCAAATAGACACCCCCAGTCACCTTCTCTAAACAAATTTTCTTTCCCTCTCTGGTGCACACTCTATCATAGAATGTGCAATATCTGAAGTGATCTGTTTGCTTATTTAATTGACATATTATATCTTCTATTCACACTAACGTGTAGTTTCCAATGATTTTGTTAGCCTTTTGCATCATTGCTGGATGTTTAACCGCCTAAACAATGTTTAGCACATGGAAAATGCTCAATAAATATCAATGGGCAAAATGTGCTTTTTTAAAAAAGATTTATTTTATTTATTTGAAGGGCAGAGTTGCAAGGAAGAAGAGGAAGAGACAGACCAAGCAGTTTTCTATCCACTGGTTCACTCCCAAAATGGCCACAATGGCTGGAACTGAGCCAATCTGAACCCAGGAGCTGGGGGCTTCTTCTGGGTCTCCCACTTGGGTGCCAAGAGCCCAAGCACTTGGGCCAACCTCTGCTGCATTCCCAGGTGCATTAGCAGGGAAAGCAATTGGAAGTGGAGCAGTCAGGACAGGAACTGGTGCCCGTATGGGATGCTGGCATTGTAGGTGGTGGCTTAATCTTCTACATCACAATGCTAACCCGAACAAATTTTTCTAGTACTCATTGATCTCTACAGTCTCTTCAACCTGAGTTTTCTTCCTCTTTTTTGGTGAAGCTTTTGAGATATTCAAAAACAGCACTCACTTCTACCTGGAATTCTCCCCTCTTAAAATTGAAATTCCTTAGTTGCTTGTACTTATTACACATGGATGCATCACACATCTGGTTCAGCTGATTGCTGGTTCATCTGATTAGTTCAGCCACACATTGAGCCACACCCTGTGCCTTTACTCTCTCTTGCTTCTATTCCTACCATATACACACAAACACACCCTGCCTTGTCCAGTGCTGTCCCATAACCAAGGGACTCAGGAAATAGTTGCTGAGTGAAAGGCTGAATGAAAAGCACCACAAGTGGAGACTTTGGCCTAGGAGGGTGAAAGGATCAAGCGTGGCTCCCTTGGCTGGATTTATTGCTTTCCCCTTCGCTGCATCCCATCGCCTCACTCCCGGGGCCTTTGTAAATCACTTGGTGTTATTCCTTCACTTACACATTTTTTATGACTGTCCTTTTAGGGCCACATAAATCAGATGTCAAATCAGGTTATTAGCAGGAGCTATTTTTTTCTCTCTGTCAACAACCTGGTACCTTAATTCACTTTGGACTTTTCTTTTTCTGTTTATAACACTTCTGCTAGACATTAGATGCTGGAAGAAAGGTTTATGCCAATGGGAAAATGTGTGTTTGGGGAAGAGAATTAGACCAGATACCAGACAAAAATTTGTAGTCTTGTGACAACCAGGGACAGAAGGAAGCTTTCACTCCTGTCGCTAGAAGGGGACAGTGGCCACTAACTTCATCAGGAGGTTTTCCTTCTTAGCTAAAGGAAAAATGAAGCATTTCCCCAAGTCCATAGAAGTGGAGGAACGTCGACTAAGGTAGAGATTAAAACTCATTCCATCATTCGAAATACATTTCAGTGAGCTGATAAGGAACTTACAGTTGTAGCAGAGCTCTTGGCTATGAACCCAGGCTTCTTAGAATGTTAAATTTAAAAATTTTAATGACAAAAATATTGTACAGTGTGAAAGTTTTTGTAAATGCCTCCAATTCCTGTCATGAACCATTAAAATCATTACGTTTTGACATGCTTTTAAATTTTTTTAAAAAATTATAGATCCCACTGTTTTCTATGCTTTTTGTTCCTGAGTCTCTTTGGGTCCCGCTCTGCTTCCACCATGGTAGCAGAGATGCTGAGTAGTCCCCTTTCATCCACAAGGGACACATTCCAAGACCCACAGTGGGTGTCTGAAACCCTGGAGAGTAATAAGCTGTATCTGAACTTTGCTTGTCTCTATTTACACATCTATGGTAATGTTTAACATATAGTTCAGGCACAGTAAGAGATTAACAACCAATAATAAAACAGAACAATTACAGCAAGTAATGTAGTAAAAATGATGTGAATTCAGTTTATTGCTCTCAAAATATCTTACAGTACTGTTCTCATGCTTCTTTTTGTTGTGGTGTGAGATTATACAATGCCTCCACGGTGAGATGAAGTGGTGAATGAGATGGAGTGATGTGAGGGACATGGGCATTGTGACATAGCCTCACACTGCCACATAAAGGTTATCTGAACACAAGCACTGTGATACAGTGTCAATCAAGTTGGTAACTAACACTAGCTACTAAGCAACTAATGAGTGAGTAGCATACAGAGGAGGTAGGCTTTACAAAGGGGTCAGTCACATCCTGGTCAAGACAGAGTGGGACGGCATTTGCTGTGTGAGTAGAAATTTCTCACTTCTGTTTCAAATGTTTTCATTGTTTCCCCTAATCAATTAAAGTGTGACTTTTCTATTTGGAGTTTTGATTTTTAATAAATTTGATATTTATTCTTGTGTCTTCCATGAGATAGGGTCTAACATTTTTTAATACAGATAAAAATATTCTAGTAATGTCATCTTTCTCAAGTATCAGCTTTCCCTATGAAATCGACATGACCCCTAAAATTTACACTAGAATGTGGCCCTGTAAAGTTCCCCAGAAGTGCTATCTGGGGGGCCACATACGCTACTGGAATTTGGGGTGCCATATGATTTCTCCATGTGCTTACTAATAAATCCCCAATATTAGTAAGCCCAAGAGGGTTCTTGCCTAATATTTAGAGAAGAATTCTAAATACCGGCACAGACAAATGAAGCAGCATGGTACGTTTTAAGCTTTTATTTAGTGAGAAAGATGCATAGGAGAGTGAGAGCCTTTTTAAGAGAGAGAGGTGAATAGGGGTTCATACAGAGCACCAGGAACCAGCCACGTGGAAGAGCATCTAGGCAAAGAAGCCTGGAGCAGATGCCCCGAAGGCCATGCGCCCTGGAGGTGTGGGGCTACAGTAAGCCCTCTCCTGACAAGAGGCCAGGGAAGAAGCAAGCCACCTGGACACACTATGCCCCAGGCTTTTAACCCACTTCCAAAGGGGAGTGGTTAATTAACCTGATTGGCTGGTTGGCACGCAGGTCTGGCCAGCTAGGGGAATGAGGTCACACAGGGGCGTGGTGAAGGCATGGTCTTCCAGCTCACAAACCTAATTAATTTTAGCCTGTATGCCTGCCTACTTCACCTATTTCTATGTGCCTGTCCCTGGGCTTTCTAATCTGCTGCATTGACAAATTAGTCTGTTATAACTTTGTAATATCTAATAATCCAAAGTCCCTTATTCATTAATACTCTTTAAAATGGTCTTGGTAATTTTTATTCTTTAAAATTTGCATATAATAAAGTGTATCATTTGATGTGTTTTGATATACATATATATGTGTGAATATCACCCCACATACTAAAGCAAGATTGGAATGGGATGAAGTGAATGTAGCATCCTAGATGAAAAATTTGAGGGGGCCTAATTCAGGAGGCTGCAAATGAATGACTTCTTAAATTATATCCCCTAGGCTCTTCACTAGCCTCACTCGAGCCCTAACCTTCCGCTGAAGGCAAATACTAATTTGATTTCTGTCATCCTGAGTGAGTCTAGTCCACTTTAGAGCTTCATATAAATGGAATCATAAAGTATTCTTTCATGACTATTTTGTTTAGCTCAGCATAATGTCTATGAGATCCATTCATGTCACTGTATATATCACTGACTGGTTAATTTTTATTTTTTAATTTTTTTAAAGATTTATTTATTTGAAAGTCAGAGTTACACAGAGAGAGGAGAGGCAGAGAGAGAGAAAGAGGTCTTCCATCCGATGGTTCACTCCACAGTTGGCTGCAAAGGCCAGAGCTGCACTGATCCGAAGCCAGAGCCAGGTGCTTCTTCCTGGTCTCCCATGGGGGTGCAGGGGCCCAAGGACTTGGGCCATCTTCTACTGTTTTCCCAAGCCATAGCAGAGAGCTGGATGGGAAGTGGAGCAGCTGGGTCTTGAACTGCCCATATGGGTTGCTGGCGCTTCAGGCCAGGGCATTAACCTGCTGTGCCACAGCGCCAGCCCAGATCTGCATTCTCAACAACTAGCCCTTATATTGTGTATGAACTTGCATTACTCTAATAACTCAAGAAGTCTAGCATTTTTTCATATGCTTATTAGACACTCATATATTCTGTTGTGAGGTATCTGCGTTTTCTTTTATAAGGCTGTCTATGACTTCTATGGGTTCATTATATAAGTCTTTGTCAAAAAAATTTTTTATCATTTTCATCATAGTGGATTGGCTTACTAATAATATTTTTGAAAACAGAAATTTAGAATTTTAATGAAGTCCAACTTATTTTTTCTTTAAGATTTATTCTTTTTGTATCTTAAGAAATCTTTGTTCACATTCAAGATAGCTAACATTTTTCTCAAGTTTTCTTTAAAATTCTTATACTTTAAGTTATATAATTCACTTTGAATTAATATTAAATATGGTATGAACTAGAGGCCTAGTTTCATTTTTCCCCATATGGATACTCATTTCTAGCATCATTTTCCCATTGAATTGCCTTTATTCAAAAATCAGTGGTTTAATTTCCTTTTTTTAATTTAATGAGCATAAATTTCCAAAGTACAGCTTATGAATTACAATAGCTTCCTCCCCCCCGTAACTTCCCTCCCACCCACAACACTCCCCTCTCCCACTCCCTCTCCCCTTCCCTTCACATCAAGATTAATTTTCAATTATCTTTATATACAAAGATCAATTTAGCGTATATTAAGTAAAGATTTCCACATTTTGCTCCCACACAGAAACACAAAGTGTATAATACTATTTGAGTACTAGTTATAGCATTAATTAAACACCTAAGCTGGCACTGTGGCATAGTGGGTAACGCCACCAACTGCAGTGCTGGCATCCCATATGGGTGCCAGTTTGAGCCCCAGCTGCTTCAGTTATGACCAGCTCTCTGCTGTGGCCTGGGAAAGCGGTAGAGGATGGCCCAAGTCCTTGGGCTCCTGCCTCCACATGGGAGACCTGGAGGAGGCTCCTGGCTCCTAGCATCAGATCAGCCTAGCTCTGGCCATTATGTCCACTTGGGGAGTGAACCAGTGTATGGAAGACCTCTCTCTCTCTCTCTCTGTCTACCTCTGCCTCTCTGTAACTCTGCCTTTCAAATAATAAATAAAGAAATCTTTAAAGAAAAAAAAATCAATGGGTTGTATATGTGTGAATCTATTTGTTTTTTTAAAACAGATATTCAACATTGTAAGGAGGGAATTGCAATTTAAAATTTTTATTTATTTTTTATTGTGCTTGAAAGAGAGAGAAGGAGAGAGAGCTAGAAAGAAAGGGAGAGAGGGAGAGAGAGAGAAAGAGAAATATCTTCATCTGCTCATTAACTCCCTTAGTGCCTTCAACAGCCAGGACTGGGCTAGGCCGAAGTCAGGAGCCCAGAACTCAATCCAGATTTCCCACATGGTTTGTAGGGACCCAATACTTGAGCCATCACCTATGTCTCCTAGGGTATGCATTAGTGGGAAGCTGGACAGGAAGCAGAATAGCTGGGACTTCAACTAGGCACTCAGATATGGGATGCAGGGGTCCCAAGTGGTGACTAACTGCTACACCAAATGCCTGCCTCTGTGTGGGTCTATTTCTGACCTCCCATTTCTGTGCTATTGATTCAGTTTTCTTAATTTTCACCAATCCTGTCCTGCTTTGCTTTTATAACAAGTGATTAAATCAGCTAAAGGAACCCCTCCAATTTTGTTTCTCTTTTTGGAGGTTATTCTAAGTCATTTGCATTTCTACATAAATTTTAAAATTAGCTTGTCTCTATATAAGCACAAACAAAGCATCCTGGAATTCTGACTTGGATTGCATTCTATCTAAATATCAGTTTGAAGAAAACTGCATCTTAACAATAGGTAATATACCCATCCATGAACATGATCTATCTCTTCATATATTTAAAAATACTTTAATGTTTTTCAGTAGCATTTTGTAGTTATTGGTATCAATGTCTTGCATGTCTTTCCATTTGCTTTTTCCTAAGTATTTTGATGCTGGTACTATTGTAAATGGAATTTTTAAAATTTACTTTTCCATATTTTATTGATAGCATTTACAATGTAATTTATTTTTACTTAATGCCATTTACCTGTAACATTGCTTTATTTAGTTATTAATTTTGGTATTTTGTAGATTCCCTAGGTTTTTGATGTAGAGGAATTATCAGTACTTTAAATTTCAGAAGTCCTTTATACCGTTATAAATTATTGATGACCCCAAAGAAGTTTTTTAACTGAGTTATATAAATTGATATTTGCACATAGTTTGAAAAAGATCTTTAAATATTTATGATTTTCTCAACTGGAAATAGTAATAAGCCCTTCATACATCAACATAAAACACATTTGTGTTAAAAATAAGTATTTTACAAAACAAATAAAATGAAGAGTGGAATTATTTCACATTTCTATAAAGCTCTTTAATACTTAGCTTAATAGAAGATAGCACTGGATTCTGACAGGTGTTTCTACATTGTCTCTGTTGTCATATCACATATCATGTAGCCTCTGGAAAACCACACTGTGTACTCATGAGACAATGAGCATGTAAGTGTAAGTAACACCGTAGTCCTATTTTGAAAATAGCTTTTAACTCATGGGTTCCCCAAAAGAAATTCAGAGACCTCCCAGAAGTCCCTGGACAGCACTTTGAGAAGCAAAAGTGCCAGCAGTGAAAAAGAACTTTAATTCAATTATCATGCCATTTTTTTTCTTGCCTCTTTTCATTTGATGAAATTCAACACCTTTTTTGATAAAAAGCTTTCAAAATTTAAGTATACAAAAATGTATCTCCATATCTATATGGTTAACATCCTGTTTAATGGTGAAAAGTTGATCAAGAACAAGACAAAGACACCCACTCTATTCAATATAGCTCTGGAAGTCCTGTCAGAGCAATCAGGAAAGGGAAAAAGATGAAAAACATCCACATAGAGAAGTTAAACTGTCTCTGTTTCCAGACAACATGATCTTATTTATAAAAATCCCACAGATGCCATCAAAAACTACTATAATAACAAATCCAGTAAAGTTGCAGCCTACAAAATCAACACAAAAATCAGCTGTGTTTCTATACACTAACAATAAACTATCAAAAAAGAAATTAAGAAAACAATTGCTTTTATAACATAAAAGACCCTTAGGAATAAATTCAGCCAAGTAGATAAAAGATCTGCACATTGAAAACTATAAAACATTGATGAGAGAAATTGAAGAAGACACAAATAAATGGAAATATATCTTGTGTTCATGGGTTGGAAAAATTAATACTGTTAAAATTTCCATACTACCCAAGGCAATCTGCAGATTTAATGCAATCTGTAGTAAAATTCCAGTGACATTTTTTAAAAAGATGTATTTATTTATTCAAAGGTAGAGTTACAGAGAGTGAGAGTGAGAGGGGGAGGGATTGAGATTTTTTTTTTCTTCCACTGGTTCACTCCTCAAATGACCTTAATGGCCAGGCCAAAACCAGGAACCTGAAACTCCATCTGGGTCTCCCATGTAGGTGACAGGGGCCCAAGCACTTGGGCCATCTTCTACTGCTTCTCTACATGCATTAGCAGGGAGTTGGATCACAAATGGAGCAGCCAGGACTCGAACCAGTGAGATTATTTTTTTTTATGGAAATAGAAAACCATTCTAAAACTCATGTACAACCTCAAAAGACCCTGAACAGGAAGAGCAATCTTGAGAAAAAAGAACAAAATTGGAAGTAATACAGTATCTGTTATCAAAATATATTACAAAGTTATAGTAAGACATATGGTGCTAGCATAAAAATGGAAAACTAGGGGCCAGCATTGTGGTACAATAAGCTAATCCCCTGCCTGCTACACTGTCATCCCATATTGGAATGTTGGTTTGAGTCCTGGCTACTCTACTTCGAATCTGGCTCTCTGCTAATGTGCCTGGGGGACAGCAGACGATGGCTCAAGTACTTGGGCACCTGCCACCCACCTGGGAGACCCATCTGGAGTTTTGGGCTCTGGGTTTCAGCTGACCTAGCCATGGCTGCTATAGGCATTTGGGGAGTGAAACAGCAGATAGAAGATTTCTCTCTCTCTCTCTCTGTCACTCTGCCTTTCAATTAAGTAAGTCTGGTTTGTAGAAACAAATAGATCAGTTGAATGGAATAGAAAGTTCAGAAATAAATCTATGCATTTACAGTTAATTGACCTTCAGGAAAGATGTCAAGAACACACAATGTGAAAAGGATATCCTTTTCAATAAAGGGTATTGGAAAAACCGGCTATCCACATGCAGAAAAATGAAACTGGACCCTTAGCCCACACCATAGACAATAATCAACTCAACATGAATAAAGACTTAAAGGTAAGAACTGAAAATTATAAAACTACTAAGAGAACGTAGGGGAACAACTTCCTTACACTAATTTGGGGCATTGAATTTATTGGATATTACCCAGTCAACAAATAAAAATAGATACATAGAATTGCATCAAACCACAGAATTTTCTGCCTAGCAAAGGAAACACTCAAAAGAGTAAGGAGACAACCTATGGTATAGGAAAAATATTTATGAACATCGCATTTGATATGGGGTTAATATCCAACATACATAGGATACTCAAATAAATCAAAGTCAAATAAGCCATATAAAAGAGGGAAAATATCTGAATAGACATTTCTCAAAAGGAACCATATAATTAGCCAACAGTTATGTAATAAAAAGTGCTTAAATCACTAACCTCAAGAAAATCAATCAAAATCACAATAATGTATCACTTATAACTGTTAGGGTAGCTATTATTACAAAGACAGAATGGAGCAGGCATTGCGGCCCGGTGGATTAAGTTGCTCCCTGTGATGCTGGAATCCCATTTGTGTGTCAGTTTGAGTCCAGGCTGCTCCACTTCCAATCCCGCTCCCTGCTAATGTTCCTTAGGAAAGCAGCAGAGGATAGTCCAAGGAGTTACTGGTTTCTGGCCATTTAGGGAGTGAACCAGCTGATGGAAATCTCTCTCTCTCTCTCTCTCTCTCTGTCTGTCTCTCTGTCTCTCCACCCCCTCTCTCTGTCTCCTCTCTCTGTGTAACTCTTCCTTTCAAATAAGTAACAAAATACATTTTTTAAAAAAAAAAAGACAGAAGATAACAAATATTAAAGATGTGGAAAACTTGAATTCCTTGTATACTACTTGGCGGTCACTAAGGAGAGAAGGGTGAAGGTTTTGCAAGTGATTGAAAATAGAACTACCATATTATACAGCAGTCCGACTTGTGGGTATATATCCAATGGAAATTAAATCTGTATCTCCAAAGATACCAGCACTCCTCTGTTCCCTGTAACATTTTCTTGGTCACAAGCCAAGATAGGGAATTAACCTTAGTGTCTCCTGACAGATGAGATGATAATGAAAACGTGATGATAGATGATAGGTGGTAGATAGATGATAGAGATAGAGATAGTGATAGACAGAATGAGTATATGCATTCATTGAGGTAGAATACAGTTACTGATAGAACGAAGATCTATATGAATACACACGCATACATACATTTGTGGAAGGAAGCCCACACATACATGAGTGAATGAATATATGTGGAGGTCCTGTCATTTGTGACACGATGAATGAACCTGGAGAACATTATGCTAAATGAAATAATCTCAGGACAGAAAGTCAAATATTGTGTGATCTCACTTGCATGTGGAATCTGACAAAGCTGACCTCATAGAAGCGGAAGCAAAATGGTGGGGTAAATGGGAGGATGTTGGTTAAAGGAAAAAGTATTAATGAGAAAAAGATAACCCAAATTATTCATATCCACAGACTTTAAATAAACATTTGCACACATTTTAAAAGATAACTCATGGATCAGAAAATAAATCACAGTGAAGGATTAGAAAATATGTAGAACTAAATGGTGCCAAATAAGCTGTATATCAAAATCTGTGGAATTACAGGATAAACATGACCAAAAAATTAATAAGAAAACTTTTCTGACAAAATTAATCAAGGAAAAAATGAATAGAGAAGGCAAACATGTAAAACACCACAAATGAATATAGCAGACCTAACAGTAAATACTCATGTCGTAGAGATGCAAGAAGTCTTAAAACCAAAGTGGGGGGGGGGGACCTCAACTTTAGGACTGCCTGCATAGCAAGACATTTGAAATCAATAAGTGGCCCTCAACCATGCTACGTTTGACTTATTAGAGACTTTTAAAAACTGGTGATTCCAGGCCCATCCGATATGAAATAAATTAGAATCCCCAAGGGCAAGGCTAGTCATCATCTCCAGCATGGAATTCTAATGGAAGCCAGGGTCTAGAACCCCTGCCCTGGGCAGTGAAAGCTCATTAGACAAGCTCCCTGCTGCTGAGAGATAAGCCCACAAAGGTGCTCTTCCCTCCTACAAGAGCTGTGTAGCGGACCTCACAAAACACTGAATCTGTTACATATCTTCCCTCACCCCATCTCTGTTGTGGCTCAATCTGAATTCACCATGATGCTCAAATAACAGGAAGCGTCTTCCATTCAACTACAAGTACACACACAGAAGAGAACATTAATTTTCAGCCACTGGCCCTAGGACCCCTTTCCCCTTAGTCACTAATGTTTTCTTTCTTTCTTTTTTAAAAGATTTATTTATTTGAAAGAGTTACTCATGGTCGGCGCCGTAGCTCACTAGGCTAATCCTCCGCCTGTGGCGCCAGCACACCGGGTTCTAGTCCTGGTTGGGGCGCCGGATTCTGTCCTGGTTGCCCCTCTTCCAGGCCAGCTCTCTGCTGTGGCCCGGGAGTGCAGTGGAGGATGGCCCAAGTGCTTGGGCCCTGCACCCCATGGGAGACCAGGAGAAGCACCTGGCTCCTGGCTTCGGATCAGTGTGATGCGCCGGCCACAGCGTGCTGGCCGCGGCGGCCATTGGCAGGTGAACCAACCGTAAAGGAAGACCTTTCTCTCTGTCTCTCTCTCTCTCTCACTGTCCACTCTGCCTGTCAAAAATTAAAAAAAAAAAAAAAGTTACATAGCGAGAGAAGGAGAGGCAGAGAGAGAGAGAGGGAGGTCTTCCATCCAATGGTTCACTCCCCAATTGGCCGCAACGGCTGTAGCTGTGCCCATCTGAAGCCAGGGGCCAGGAGCTTCTTCCGGATCTCCCATGTGGGTGCAGGGGCCCAAGGACTTGGGCCATCCTCTATTGCTTTTGCAGGCCATAGCAGAGAGCTGCATTGGAAGTGGAGCAGCCAGGACTCGAACTGGCACCCATATGGGATGCTGGCACTGCAGGCGGCAGCTTTACCCAGTATGCCACAGCACCGGCCCCAATAATGCTGTCTTTTGTGTGATCCTGACTTATTTCTGGAGTCATAATTGAGAAGATAAGTAGTGCTTTCTTCAAAATGAATTCAATCTTAGCTTCTACATATGCAGCATTGTACAAGGATACTTCAGGAAATTCGTGAAAAACAGCATTAAAAGGTACACTTTTTGGAATAATTTTTTTAAGAATCTTGCATAGGTTTTCATTTTCCAAGAACTTTAAAAAAGATTGTTTGTCTATTTGAAAGACAGATTGACAAAGAGAAAGTGAGAGGGAAAGAGAGAGAGGTGGGAGGGAGAGAGAAAGATCTTTCATCTTCTGGTTCACTCCCCAAATGGACATAATAGCCAGGGCTAGGGCAGATTAAGTCAGGAGCCTGGAACTCAGTCCAGGTATCAAACAGGTGTGGCAGGGACCCAAATACTTAAACCTGCTTTCCCAGGTGCATTGTCAGGGAGCTGTATTGGAAGCTGAACAGCCAGGAGGTGAACTGGTGCTGTGATATGGGATGCCTGTGTTGCAAGCTTAACCCACTGTGCCACAATGCCGGCCTCCAATGAACTGTTTGAAGATTCTACATATATGTTATGGAGGAGAAGAGGCATTTAAGACTGAGAAGTCTCAAAGACCCTACAGTCTGAGTATGGGGGATTCACATGCATGGAAATACACAAACATTCATGCACATCATTGCATACCTACACACACACAAATATTAGAGTTGTGTAAGACAACCCTTTACCTAAATGTGACTTTGAGTGGTGATAATTAGGGTGCAAGGGTAGAAAATGGAATCCATTGTCTACGGCCATACCACCCTGAACACGCCTGATCTCATTCTGATCTTGGAAAAAAGAATCCTTCCCAGCCATTTTTTAAAAAATATTTTATTTATTTATTTGAAAGATAGAGTTACAGTGAGAGGGAGAGACAGAGAGAAAGGTCTTCCTTCTGTTGGTTCACTCCCCAAATGGCCGCAATGGCCGGAGCTGCACCAATCTGAAGCCAGGAGCCAGGAGCTTCCTCCAGTCTCCCACAGGGGTGCAGAGGCCCAAGGACTTGAGCCATCTTCTGCTGCTCTGCCAGGCCACAGCAGAGAGCTGGATGGGAAGAAGAGCAGCCAGGACTAGAACCAGTACCCATATGGGATGCTGGCGCTGCAGACAGAGGATTAACCCACTGCGCCACCACGCCGGCCCCTATCCCAGCCGTTTTTAAGAGTGGATTTAACAAAGGAAATTGGGTGTTTATAAAATAATTGGGAGGACTAAAGAAGCAGGGTCCAGCCTGGCTTCAGTGATGATGTCAAAATGATCTACGGAGAGAACTGTGCTTTACTGTGTCGCTCAGCAAGTAGAGAAATCAGGAGACTACCAAGCTATCTGTGGCCTCAGGGTCATGCCTTCACAGCAGTGGTTTGTGGGTGATAGGCCTTGGTCACAACTGTTGGCTCCGAAGTCAAGGTGTGACTTCTAGATCCACCCAGGAAAAAAAAAATGAATGATTCTCTGTCACACCTTTCCCCCTCCTTCTCTCACATCCAAATTTTAGTCTTGCATGAATGCATTTCATTGTTGGAACCTGAGCCACAACTGACAACTACAAGGCAGCCTGGGACGTGCAGGCGGGACGGAGGCTGAGCCAGACCATCTCCCTCAGGACACTTGAGGTGTCAGCAAAGAAGAGAACATGTGAACCGAAACACTTCATCAGCCTTTGCGCCTTCCGGGCCTGCTGGCCCTCAGAGGACAACATGCGTCGAATGGGTAATCAAGGCCTGTGGATTTTACTGTTCAAAAATATGTCAGAAAGGTTTCCTTTTTTTTTTTTTTTTTCATTTTCTTCTTTCAGTAACTTAGATTAAACCATCACCGTATTCTGACCTGGGCCACTGCAAGAGCCTTCTGACAGGGCTTTCTGGATCCAGTTTTATTACCTAGAAACCATTTTCCACATGGATCTTCAAAAAAATACAGTTCATTTGTCAGTATACCCATTCAACTATATAGTCATTTCACAATGCTTTAAGAAGTATCTTCATTGTTTTAATTTTTTAATATTTAATATTTTTTAATATTTATTTATTTGAAAGGCAGAGTTGGAGAGAGGCAGAGTGGGGAGGGGTGTCTTCCATCTGCTGGCTCTCTCCCCAGATGGCTGCAACAGCCAGAGCTGTACCGATCTGAAGCCAGGACCCAGGAGCTTCCTCCAGGTCTCCCATGTGGGTGCAGGGACCCAAGGACTCGGGCCATCCTCTTCTGGTTTCTCAGGCCATAGCAGAGAGCTGCATCAGAAGTGGAGCAGCTGGGACTTGAACTGGAGCTCACATGGGATGCCACACTGCAGGCAGCGGCCTCACCAACTAAGCCACAGCGCCAGCCCCCTTCATTTTTTTTTAAAGATTTATTTTTTTATTTTAAAGTCAGAGTTACACAGAGAGAGGAGAGGCAGAGAGAGAGAGAGAAAGAGAGAGAGAGAGAGAGGTCTTCCATCCAATGGTTCACTCCCCAATTGGCCGCAACGGCTGGAGCTGCATCGATAGGAAGCCAGGAGCTTCTTCCTGATCTCCAACGCGGGTGCAGGGGTCCAAGGACTTGGGCCATCTTCTTACTACTTTCCCAGGCCATAGCGGAGAGCTGGATTAGAAGTGGAGCA
The DNA here is from genome assembly GCF_964237555.1 of Oryctolagus cuniculus. Taxonomy (NCBI): domain Eukaryota; kingdom Metazoa; phylum Chordata; class Mammalia; order Lagomorpha; family Leporidae; genus Oryctolagus; species Oryctolagus cuniculus. Next base: position 50,705,535 of record NC_091432.1, on the reverse strand, counting down.
GCCAGGACTCAAAGAAGTGCCCATATGGGATGCCGGCGCTTCGGGCCAGGGCACTAGCCTACTGAGCCATAGGCCAGCGCCCCCTTCATTTTTTTTTTTTTTTTTTGACAGGCAGAGTGGACAGTGATAGAGAGAGAGAGAGAGAAAGGTCTTCCTTTGCCATTGGTTCACCCTCCAATGGCTGCCGCGGCCAGCACGCTGCGGCCGGCGCACCGCGCTGATCCGATGGCAGGAGCCAGGAGCCAGGTGCTTTTCCTGGTCTCCCATGGGGTGCAGGGCCCAAGCACCTGGGCCATCCTCCACTGCACTCCCTGGCCACAGCAGAGGGCTGGCCTGGAAGAGGGGCAACCGGGACAGAATCCGGCGCCCCAACCGGGACTAGAACCCGGTGTGCCGGCGCCGCTAGGCGGAGGATTAGCCTAGTGAGCCGCGGCACTGGCCTCCCTTCATTGTTTTTAATGCTACTATTTTCTCACCTCTATATTATATATATCAATATATAATTGATATTCAAAATTGGTTGTTGAATGAACAAACAATAACAGCATTACAGCATTTTCCAAGTATGATGTGCATTTGCAAAGTGAGATAGGAGGGTACCTGTGTTAATTTTTTTTTTAACTTTTATTTAATGAATATAATTTCCAAAGTACAGCTTATGGATTACAAGGGCTTTCCCCTCCCATAACTTCCCTCTCACCCCCCCGCTCTCTCTCCCCTTCCATTCACATCAAGATTCATTTTCAATTCTCTTTATATACAGAAGATCAGTTTAGTATATATTAAGTAAAGATTTCAACAGTTTGCACCCACACAGAAACACAAAGTGAAAAATACTGTTTGAGTACTAGTTATAGCATTAACTCACAATGTACAGCACATTAAGGACAGAGATCCTACATGAGGAGTAAGTGCACAGTGACTCCTGTTGTTGATTTAACAAATTGACACTTTTGTTTATGGTGTCAGTAATCATCCTAGGCTCTTGTCATGAGTTGCCAAGGCTATGGACACCTTTTGAGTTCTCAACTCTAATCATATTTGGACAAGGTCATAGTCAAAGTGAAAGTTCTCTCCTCCCTTCAGAGAAAGGTACCTCCTTCTTTGATGACCTGTTCTTTCCACTGGGATCTTACTCATGGAGATCTTTCATTTAGATTTTTTTTTTTTTGACAGAGTGTCTTGGCTTTCCATGCCTGAAATACTCTCATGGGCTCTTCAGCCAAACCTGAATGCCTTAAGGGCTGATTCTGAGGCCATAGTGCTGTTTAGGACATCTGCCGTTCTATGAGTCTGCTGTGTATCCCGCTTCCCATGTTGGATCATTCTCTCCCTTTTTGATTCTATCAGCTAGTATTTGCAGAACCTAGTCTTGTTTATGTGATCCCTTTGACTCTTAGTCCTATCATTATGATCAATTGTGAACAGAAATTGATCGCTTGGACTACTGAGATGACATTGGTACATGTCACCTTGATGGGATTGTATTGGAATCCCCTGGCACGTTGCTAACTCTACCATTTGGGGCAAGTCCGATTGAGCATGTCCCCAATTGTACATCTCTTCCCTCTCTTATTCCCACTCTTATATTTAACAGGGATCACTTTTCATTTAAGTTTCAACACTTAAGAATAATTGTGTATTAATTACAGAATTCAACCAATAGTATTAAGTAGAACAAACAGAAAAAAATACTAACAGGGATAAAGTATTAAGTTGTTCATCAACAGATGAACCTGTGTGAATTATTTTTATTTATTAAATGTTATTACATTAAATAGGTTGATAAAATCCATCTAGCACATTAAGCCTATGATATTACACTGTTTAGGATGAAGGCTGGAGATATATTTAAATTTAAAAGAATAAGTCCATGGTTTTACAAAAATTAGAGTAAACATGGGATGCAAATATCTAAAAAATCACGGTGACAAAATGTGAATAACTGATGTCAGAAACAACTACCAGGGCCATTCTTCTGTGGCAAGGTGTCCAAGGCACCCCTGATCTTGAGGATAATATCCAAGATCCTGAGTAGAACTCCCAAGTCCTGTCCTATCTGATCGTAACTAGCTATTCAGCCTCACCATTTGCCACTCTCCTTCCGTTCTCCAGTTGTACAGCCTGCACAGCCACGTGAAGCTCCTTCCTTCTCCATCATCATCCTTGGCCTAAATCTCTTTGTTCTCTGCTCTCTGCTGCTTCTGTGTTAAACAGAGGATCTCCCCTTCAGCCTTTAAAACCCACTTTGGATGTCAGTTTTGCAACTATAGAGAATGGAAATAGAGATGCCAAAGATGTGGTTCCTGGTGGTGTCCCAGAGAAGCCCATTGTGCCAGGAAATACTTGGATAATTTCATCAGGACCCAGTGAAGAAAGGTCTTTCCTCTTTCAGATCCCCGAATCAAGATTAATTTATTTATTTGAGAGGCAGAATGACAGGGAGAAGGGGTGAAACAGCCAGAGAGACCTTCTATCCACAAGTTCACCCCCCAGATGTCTACCACAGCCAAGGGTATATACAGAAAAAATTATAGGAAAATTAGAAGAATAAAACTTGTAAGTAAAAAAAGAAATCACACATAATCCCATTACCTAGAGGTAAACAATTTCAATGCTTTGGAATCTTTCCCTTCAGCCTTTTTCCCACTCCTCTCCACTCCTTAGTTTTATCTAGTGTCCTTATATCCCGGTTTGCTCACTGATCCTTGCTTTCCTGTATTATTAAAAATTACACTCAAACATCGATTGTATTAAATTAACCTTACTTTAACCACCAGCTATTCTGGCCATTTCCAGATTGTTTTTTTTTAATTACACATAATGCTTTAATAAACATTTTTGTGAATAAATCCTGGTTTACATTTTCAATTCTTTCGCTAGGACTGATACACACCTGTGAAATCATTGGGTCGTAAGTTATTAATATTTTAAGATCAAACTACGATCACTCCTGCCTCTTCTTCAGAGCTCTTTACACTTCATCAAATTATTACTCTCCTTTATCAAAATTAATGTAAAGAAATTGTGGGAGGTTTATGTCCCTGGCTTTGCATAATGTCCTCAGCAGCCCAGAAACTGAAAGATTTGAGCGTCTGCAAATGTCTCTTTAGGACCCCCCCCATAATGCACCTTCTGTGACCCTCCCATCCTGAACTGCAAAACCCAGGTGTTCATGCTATTGGCTTGTATATGGATTGTACCTGCCTCACTACTTTGTGCTGATACCTTGATGGGACTCTGTTTATTTTTCAGGTAGAATCTGGAAGGAAATGTTGCAGTTATAGGGACTGTGGTGTTTTAATACAAATATTTTGGAGCCTTTATTCTCTGATTTCTACAACCCCATTTGAAAGAGCTCATTGCTAATTGGCACAATAACCATAAGAAACTGAGACGTAAGATGTCTCCCAGCTGCCACACCACTAACTTTATACAAACTACCACAAACACCTGCTTGCAGAATGGACAGTGCCTTATGAGAAAAAACAATGTGCATCTTCTGCAGGTGGATGCAGCCCTGATCAGGGCTCATAGTGGAGCTCCACCCTCATAGACTTCTGAGGACCAGATCGATCTGTACAGGTACAACCCTTGGTAATTATGGTCTACCTAGCTGGGGACTTCTCCTGGTTGTCAATGGGACTCTACTTACGAATCTCCTCTCAATAATCCCTTGACACAAGTGTCTCCTCAGAGAATGCCTAACACAACAAATGACAAATGGATCTGTAAGAAGGAAATAAAATTGCAAACGGGAGGGACATAGGTCCTTCCTCCTGTTTCCCTGCCGGAGAGGATGCTGATGGGATTATGAAAGCAGGGTCGATGTGCTTGACCTCATTTTCCTGGGCTTTGTGTGCCATGTCTGGCAGCCAGCTGCCAACCACTGAATCTCTTATCAGAGGGTTTTCCTTGGTGTTGGATGCCTCTGTCCCCATGTGCACATTAAGTCCCAAGTGCTGAGGAATTTCTACCCCTGCCCCAGAAGCCCTTGAGTAATGAGTGATGAGGCTCATTGGACAAGTAGCCCAGTTGGCTGGCCCCTCGAGTGGGAGTAACCTCAGGCAAGTGTCCTGCACTGACTCCCAGAGTTTCCTGGTAGGACGAATTCCCCATGATTCACTTGGTTCTATGCATTTTACTGGCTTCTTCCATTCCTGTCTCACTCCTTATTCCTTTATTAGTATTTTCTGGAATTACCTCCCCAATAAATGACTTGTTATCAAATTTTTGTCCCAAAATATAATAGCAGATACCATAGCTGCTCTGAATCTGTGAGTATAGAAGAGCCTTTGGGTTGGCGAGGAGTGGGACATGGCCAGAGCAAGCTTCATACTGGGATAAGGAAGTCCCAAGAAGGAAGCTCAGCTTGAAAACATCCCATGAGTTCCATTATCCTTGAAAAAGCTGGGATAAATGGAGAATATACCAGCTTTATACACTCAGATAAGACTAAACTATATGCATTTTTATTACAAATCTTCCTCATATAATGCAGTTGCAGTAGCTCCTGGAAGATAATGTGAGGAGGGAATCATCACCTGGTTTAGTGTAATATATATTTGCAGGCCAAAAACTATATCCTCCACAGAAAATTCAAAACTTCTTTATCTAAGCTCTTTGGAGACCAGCAACAGATGACACTGTTGATAGTCAGTGTCCTTGTAATTGGGTAATGATGTTTAAAATTGGGATAGACTCAAGAGAGAAATAAAGCTGACGCTCTCCTGGAATATCCAAGACTTAGCTGTTAGGACAATTGTTAAGAACACAGTGTCCCTGGGAAAATCCTCCCAAATGGCAGAAATACAAGAGGGAAGCCAAAACGGGCCCTAATTTTGGAGCTGGCAGGACCTATGAAGGCAGCAGGTGGGTGAGCAGAGATGGTGGCTGAGGTTGCTCAGGTGCCCCTCTTCTCTGGCCAGGCCTTGGCCCCGTCCTTTGCATATAATTGGGTCTCCGGAAACTGGGGGTCGGGCTGAGGAGCTATACTTGCAATCAGTGAGCTCATTCCCCTGGGAGGTGGTTTCTTCTCCCTCCAGCTCCTTTGCAGATTGCATTTGCATCCCCCAGACACGTTTTCATTTCCATCAGCCCCGGCTGGCAGTTGGCGTGGGCTGGGGCTCGAGCCGCCTCATAGCCAAGTATCCGTCCCCCTGATATTGCCTCTGGTTGGGCCTGTTTGGGCTTGCTTTGACAGCACAATCCTGAGTGTCATTCAGGCAATTAAATAAGGTATTTTATTTTATTCAAGGGGGCTGTATCGTGCCTATTTCAGGAGCTATTTGATGGGAACTGGGGCAAAAAAATGTCCCTTGAAAATGGCATCCCATCTGTAGCCCGATGCGAACGGATCACAGAATTAGCTTTTCTTTAACACTATTATATTCTTTCAATAGGGTGTAATGTTTTAGGAGATGAACTTTCATGCTCCATGTCACGGGAGCAGATTGGTTTTGCATGTGTGACAGAGCAGGCCCTGAGACTCCAGCCGTGGGGGCACAGTGCAGAAACAGAATACTTAAGTGAGTCAAATGTCTTTCCAAGGCTTGTGTCTGCTTAAAAACTTCCTTGGCTTCCAAGTGTCTGTTTTCCCTGATTTGTTCACTTACTTTTAACCCTAACTCACAGAATAACTTTGGGCAACTGTGTCCTATTCTTGTCTAGAAGTCTTCTTCTTCATTAACACGCAGGATTGGGGTGGGGGCTTGTGAGTATAAAGGGCCAACTCCACATGTGGACTGTCCCAGAGTAATTTGTCTTTCCTTGCCTTCAGTTTCCTTGGAAAGAGTTCTTGTGTTGGCTTAGTTCCATCCGCCAGGAGACTGAGGCCCCAGACCTCCCTGTGCCTCAATCCACAGAGCGCAGTGTGTGTTCATGGCCCCTGCAACCACAGATCCTAGGTGGAACACAGGTGGCATGTACACTTCCTCTTCCATTAATTTGAGAGGCAAAGAGACAAATACAGAGAGAAACAAAGACAGAGAGATAGACATAGACAGAGAAAACTCCCACCTACTGGCTCACTCTCCAGTTGCCTGTAATGGCTGGGGCTGGGCCATGCTAAAGCCAGGAGCCAGGAATGTTATCCAAGTTTCCCATGTGGGTGGCAGGGACCCAATTACTTGAGGAATCATCTGCTGCTTCCTGGGAAGCTAGCTGGTAACTAAGATGAAGGTTCAGATATCCAGAGCTGACAAAACAATAATAGTGATTTGGTGAGCGTGAGCAATGCAGAACCTCAGGAGCCTTTTTCAAGAAAAAAATGAGTGACATAATTCTCAGCCCTATCAAACGAGATCCAGAAATTGAAATGTGGAGTCAGGCATCAGGGGACCTCATGCCAGTGATGAGCTGGGGAGGACAGCGCCACATGGAGGCGGGAGCTGGCAGCTACTTCACGCAGCCAGCTGTTGCAAGAGTTAATCAAGTCCTGATTCTCAGAGGCAGCCAAAGATGTGCTGTGATTACCATTGCTTTTAAACTGTCCTGTGTCTCCATATTACAGGCCACACTTTCTGGAGTAAGTAAATCAAGCCCAGCACTCATCTCACACGTACAGACAAATATGAAATCACCATTTTTTCACAGTAAACAAGATCTCACTCTTCATTTGCTGCTGGTAGATATCCTGAATGTCACTTGCTAACGGAATAAAAGGCTTGGAAGAAGGATCTGCTCCCTTGAAAGGGGTTCAACTTGGGCATTATGAAGGGCAACTACGTAAAAGAGAAACAGTCCACTATGAACTCGGGTCGTTTCTACAATTCTGGATGGTTTTAACTAGTACAGATGAAAGACTCCTAGAAATATCTGCAGTGCATCTTTATTCAAACTTTTCAAGGGTAAGATTAGTTGAGATGGATTTCATGGCATAATACAACTGTGTGTGTTTCCTTAAATAGAAAATTTAAGCATGCAAAATACCCATGTGCTTTAATTTTATTTATAGAGACAGGCTTTTCAGGCTCCACGAGCCTACATTCTGAATGGAGATATGGCAACAAAGTCAGAAATTTCACCAGATCTGGTCCCCACATATGGCCCTGTGCCTCTAAGCATCACATCTTAATCTGCTTATTTCCAGAAATCCCCAGAAATGTCTAAGAAAGGCTCACAAGGCAGCCTACTCTAACTGGGTGTGGCCCTCGCTCTGAAGCCCCTCCCCCTGCCCCAGCATAGGCCTGGTTCAGTACCCTGCAAGGACTGTCCTGCACCTAGCAATGAGGTGCTGGTAGAGAAGACAGATACCTGAGCTGCTCAGTGATCTGTTTTGTTGTGGAGAAGGCCTCTTTCCCTCTCTTTCTACTTTGGTGGTGCGTATTAATAGCAATAATGATAGAGATAATTGTAAAATGATAGTTGTGAATTAGTGAACCCTGTTTACCCTAGGCCAGGTACTATTCTTAGTGCTTTACATGTAATTTATCTGATTCTCATAACACCTTGTACAGCAAAGGTGTTTTACTGATGGGGAGACCGAGGGCTGTAGTTCGACTGTGCCCCCCAAGAGTTCCTGGTGGGGAAGTTTCCTCTCAAAGGGGCTTAAGGCAGTTCTTGAGGGCCCTCTGAGTCTCATGAGAGTTGTTTGAGCGAATAAAGCCTGACCCCTTCCTGCATCCCTGGCATCTTCCCTGGGGATGTGGTCTGTCCCTCTTCATACACTCCTGCCCTAATGCTGTCATCCTTCATGTGTCCCCCCAGCCCAGAGCTGAACTGGTGCTGATGCCAGGCGCTCGAACCTCCAGGACTGGGAGCTATACGCACCCTTTCTAATAAGATTTGCCTGCCTCTGGGATGAGATACATTAACAAAAAGTGGACAAATACTCCAAGGAACAGAGTAGGTAACTTGCCTATGACTGCTTGTGACAGCATTCTAGAATTGCAGTGCAATAGCTTTTTCATATATGAAAAGAAAGATCCCCTAAGAAATAATTAATATTTACAATTACACACATATAGACATGCACAAATGCTTATATAAACTGTATCATGCTGTACAAAATCTTTAAATGAAATTTTCTCACTTTATATTTTATAGATATGGTATTATGCAGGGAATATAGATTTTCCATCATCTTTTGAAACTACTGCATGATATTGTACCAAGTGAAAATACCACAATTACTTCATGAATGTCTCATGTTTGAACATTATTAGGGTTTTCTAATTTCTCCTATTTTAATGCTGAAATGAACCTCTTTGAACCTAAAACTTGTATTACTTGTTTTGTTATATCTCTAAGAATAAATTATAGAATCTGACCCACCACATCTAAGGATATGTATGTTCTTAACTTTAAAAATATTTTGCCAAACTTCTGTCTAGAAAGTTTCTTGTATCAATTTGAATTTACACCAAAACGTATGGGAATGCTTGTTTACTTATTCCCTGTTTACCATTGGATATCCTCAATGCCTTTCATTATTTCCCAACTATAGGTAAGTAGTGGCATTTCACTGATGCTTTAATTTATGTTTTCTTGATAGCTAATGAAGTTCAACATTTTAAAAATATTGTCTATATTTCCATGAATTGCCTGTTTTGTCCTTGGACGACTCTGTTGGAAAATACTCCTTATCATACTGATTTCTATGAAATTCTAAAAGATTAAGGAGACTTAATCTTTGTGCTATTTCTTACAAATAATTTATACTCTTTTAATGTTGCTTATAGTATTTAGGTAGAAGAGATGATCAGGGTTTGGTTTTGCTATTCACATGGTTGAATGAAATTTTGTAGTGTCAAAGGCATTATTAATCTTTCAACCATTGAGTGTATACATTCTTAGTTGTTCAACCTAAGATTACACAAATACCTACTTTTACATACTGATCTTTTTCTCCAGTCAAAACTTAAAAGCATTAGGGATTTAATTTTTTGACATTAAATAGGTATCTTTATTTTTTTAAGGTTTTTTTATTTTAATTTTGTTTAGTGTTTTACAGATCCCATGTGTTTTGTGGATACAATTCTAAGAACATAATGAAATATTTATGGTATAAGGCTTGAACTTGTGTGTGTGTGTGTGTGTGTGTGTGGTATTTATTTACTTGCCCCCAATCATATTCATTTAATAAATGGTTGATTGTTTCTCTAGTACTTTAAATTGCCTCCATTAGTATATGCCAAATTATCATATACACATAGCTCAGTTTTGGGATTTTCTTTTTCGTTTTATGGATCTGTTTGACTTTGGTAGCATAGCATGGTGATAATTTAATTTCAAATAGCACAAGTCAATCTCATTACTCATTTTTCTTGGTCCTTTCACGACTCTTCTAACATAATTACTCTTCTAAATGAACTTTAGAATCATTTGGTCAAGTTCCAAACAAAAATCTCATCAAATTTTAATTGGGATTGCATTAAATGTACAAATAAATTTGGAGAGAAATGACATATTTAAAATACTGAATCTTCTAATACTGATCATGGAATGTCTCCTGATTTATTAACATCTTTCACGTTCCTAAGTTAAGTTTGTAAAATATCTAAGATATAGCTTGTTATTTTATATTTTGGGGGCGTTATTTGGTATTCTATTTTTTATGTTAACATAATAATACAGAGCGAGCAGTTTCAATGCAGTTCATAGATAAAATTCTAAGAATATGATGATATTCCCTTCCTACTTCTTGCCTTTCCACTCCCTCCCTTTCTCTTTCTTTCATTCTTTCTTTTTTTAGTTTTGGAGGCCACATTTTTAATTTACATAACTGTCAAGGGCTTAATGGCCCAATAAATAAACCAACAATTAAAAAGTTAAAAGACCATAGTTCTCTGCCACTCTTGCTAATGTAATTATTTTTTCTTTGTGTATTTCTTTCTTTTTTTAAAATTTTTTTAAGATTTATTTATTTATTTGAGTTACACAGAGAGAGAGGAGAGGCAAAGAGAGAGAGAAGTCTTCCATCCGATGGTTCACTCCACAATTGGCCATAACAGCCGGAGCTGCACCAATCTGAAGCCAGGAGCCAGGAGCTTCCTCCGGGTCTCCCACGTGGGTGCAGGGGCCCAAGGACTTGGGCTATCTGCTACTGCTTTCCAGGCCATAGCAGAAAGCTGGATTGGAAGTAGAGCAGCCAGGTCTCAAACCGGTGCCCATATGGGATGCCAGTGTTTCAGGCCAGGGTATAAACCCACTGCACCACAGTGCCGGCCCCTCTTTGTGTATTTCTAAATAGCTATTTCCATGGTATATGGAAACTACCCAATTTTAAAGTTAATTTGGTATTTTAATGCTTCATTGAATGCTTCTATTAATTTTATTGTTTTTCAAATTTTTGTCAAACTACTGACTTTTTTGAGGTGTAGGTAATCTTAACTATCAAAATAATGTTATTTTATCTCTATAATATTTACAGGAATGATTTTAGCTAAATGATTGCTTTAATACATATGTCTTAAAATGGGAAACTTTTGGATCAGGGGGACTTTAAAAAAGCATATCTGGGTGATTTTTATAAAATATGAAGCCATCTCTTTCTTTTCAAAGTAATTATAAAGACCCAGCTGACCATTAAACTTTCTGGAACATTTCTTTTTTAATTGGCATTTACTTCATCTCGCATTTTATTCTTTTTTTTAAATTTATTTTTATTTATTTATATTTTTGACAGGCAGAATGGACAGTGAGAGAGAGAGAGACAGAGAGAAAGGTCTTCCTTTGCCGTTGGTTCACCCTCCAATGGCCGCCACGGCCGGTGCACTGCGCTGATCTGAAGCCAGGAGCCAGGTGCTTCTCCTGGTCTCCCATGGGGTGCAGGGCCCAAGCACTTGGGCCATCCTCCACTGCACTCCTGGGCCATAGCAGAGAGCTGGGCATTTTATTCTTAAATTCCTTTAAAATTTTAACAGTGAAAAGAAGAAAGAGCAAGAGATTGAAGTTGAGATAGTTTAAAATGTGGACGCTGAAGCCAGTCAGTTTAGGTTTGCATCCTGTGTCTGTTATTTATTAGTTATTACTATTTGGGGGCTGTTTCACCTGTATGTGGTTCCTCACTCCGTTAAGTGGGAGGAACAATTGTATGTGTCTGTCCTGCTCTGCTTGGGCTGTTTTAAAAAATTCCATGAACTGGATGGCTTAGACATTTGTTTCTCAGGGTTCCGGAGGCTGGGAAATCCAGGATCAAGTCACTGGCCAATTCAGTTCTTGGTGAGGGCCCTCCGTGGTGTCAGACAGCCGACTTCTCCCTGTGTGTTCACCTGTCGTTCCAAGATACAGGCACAAGGAGAGAGTGAAAGAATGTCCCCTATTTATAAGAACAGCATAAGAGGTCCACCCTCATGACCTCATTTAAACTTATTCACCTCCCTGAAGCCTCATCTCCAAATTCAATCACTTTGAGAGTTAGGTCTTCAACATACTAATTAGGGGATGGCAGGGTAGGCAACAAGAAACAAAGACATTCAGCTCTTACATTCAGTTGTAAGAAATGATAGAGAGAGAGAGAGAGAGAGAGAGAGAGAGAGAGAGAAAGACTGGAAGGGGAGGAAGAGTATAAGGATACCTATCAAATGATAAATGCTCCAAAAATTTACTGTTTTTTTTTTCTTGTTTTGCTTATTTCACAAATCCAATTGGCCCCTTGGTCTCGTTTGCTAATTTACCCATCTGCAGGACAATCTTCACATCTTTATATCAGAAAACACAAAGACAAATCCAGAACTCTTGAAGATGTGTATTTTTCACTGCAGAACCGTGAGGACAAAGAGCAGTAAAATATTTCTAAAATATCCTCAAGGTATACCACTACTTCTTCCAAGGTTCTCCTTTCTGTAGTTGCCACATTTATCATGATTTTCTTTTCTCTTCTGATCCTAAATCTCTCCTTGTTACCCCCAAAATCATTATGATCTATTTTATCATTATAATAATAAATTCACTGTGACAATGGTGAGAAATGTAATTATTTCTCATCTAATTTAAGGCTAAAATCTTGCTATAAACTGTGTTTATTCCGAACTCTCAACCCCCTATCTTTCTCCTGATATTTAATGCACAGCTAATCCAATGAGACTAACTTCTCAAATGCCTAAAAACACAGAAGAAATAATCTTTGGTATTGAGGAACAATATATGCTGATATTAACCAACCCAATATATTTATGAGGTTGCCCTGCCCTAGTGACCTGATTTCTTTAGAAAGGCCCCACCTCCAAAATCTTTCTCATTGGAATTAGGTTTTATCATATTCTTTGGGGGGGAATGTGGACACAGATATCATTAATGGAACATCAATGCATTCATTTTTTGATGTTTTGTAGGATTTTGCATCTGTATTCTTAAATAAAATTGTTCATCAGAGTTGTGTGGTTATATATTTGTGTTGTATATGCTATTTTGGTTGAATTTTGTTAGCAAGTTATATTAGCTCCATGAAAGGAATTGAGAAGTTTTCTGTCTTTTTCAGAGCTCTGGAGAAAAATAATTTCCAGTGTGCAAATGTAATGTTTAGAACACTGAGATACTCATATTTGGTTCTGCAACATTTGATAGGTGCTCCTATAAACATCACTTTTAAGAGCAGTTTTAAATTTAGACAAAAATTTGTAAGATAGTACAAACAATTCCCATCTACCCCCTACCCAGTTTCATTGTTAACAGCTTATATCTATAATGTGTATTTGTTGCTATTAATGAACTAATATTCCTCTGCTAACATTGGCGCCATTTTGAAGTCCATTTCTTATTAAAATTTCCTTACTTTTTACCTAATGTCCTTTTTCTCCTCCAGGATACTACAGTAAATCGAATTATTCTGTCTCCTTAGTCTCCTCTTGGCTGAGACAGTGTCTTAGCCTTTCCTTGTTTTTGATAACCTTGACAGGTTTGAGTAATATACAGGCATTTTGTAGAATGCCCTTATATCAAGAGTTGTCAGTTGCTTTTCCCATGATTAAACTGGGGTTTATGGATTTTGAGTATGACGTTTCCAGAAGTAAAGTGCGATTTTTATCACATCATATTAAGGGTACGTGCACTCTCATCCTGAGTTATCACTGCTGTTGGCTTTATCATGTGGGTGAGAAAATAGTTTTATCAATTAGAGTGCGATGTTATGCACTTTCTTTAGCCTGTGGTCTTTCAGATTCCAGTTATTTCCAGTATTACATGGGGCAGCATGTTTTCACGGGTCAGTGTGCTGTTTCATACATTTGTGAAATAAATTATTTCATCACTTTCGCTACTCCATCCTGGGATTCATGACCTTGCAAATGATTTTTAAAGATTTTCATACATTAAGATCCACTCTTTATGCTATCGGGTTCTACAGGTTTTGACAATGGCATAGCTTCATATGTCCACAAGTGCAGCATCATGCAAACTAGTTTCAACACATCTCCTGTGCTCCTCCTCTCTCCTCACAAATGCTCACAAACACTGGTCTTTTGACTAAGTCTATAGTATTTTTGTTCTTTTCTAGAATATTATGTAATGGCAGTAATACAGTATGTAGCCTTTCCAGCTTCTTCCATTTGGCAGTGTAGACAGCCCATAATTTATGATGATTTGCCTTGAAATTTTTCAGCTTTATTATAGTTCTAAACTGGTGTATATACAGTAGAAATCGTAGGTAAAATTTTGAACTCTGATTTTCTCCTAGGCTAGCAATCGGTAGTATGATTCCTTCAGGATGCCAGGCAGCAGCCATGAACCGCAGCCCCTAGTGACTTGTGCAATCATGAGAATAAACCACTGATTTTCCAGAGGGTACTGTGCTGTTCAGCTATGATGTTTAGTAGGTTAGGTGTATACTAAACACATTTTCAGTGTATTATATTTTCAACTTACAACAGATTCCTCAAAATGTAACCCCACAGTAAGTATAGAAGCATCTATGTACATTTAGAATTCATCCACGCCTTTAGGCATAATGGGTCATTTCTCTTTATTACTGAGTTATACTCCATTGCATGGATGTACCACAGCTTGCTTATCCATTCACCAATTGAAGGACTTATTGGTTGCTTTCAGTTTTTGGCAATTGTGAATAAAGCCACTATAAAATTTATGTGCAGATTTTTGTTTGGATATAAATGTTCAAACCAGTTAAGTGGATACCTAGGAGTGTTGTTGCTGAACTGTATCGTAAGTCTATGTTTAACTCTGCAAGAAACTGCCAAAAAGCAAACTGCCTTCCAAATGGCTGTAGCATTTTGCCCTCCCAGAATCAATGAATCAGGGTTTCTGTTGTTTCCTATCCCAGCCAGCAATCAGTATTGTTTTGGATTTTTAGCTATTCTAATAGAATTGAAGTAGTAATTCATTATTCTTTATTTTGCAACTCTCTAATGACAAATGATACTGAGCATCTTTCATGAGCTCATATGCTGTTCCTGTATCCCCCTTTGTATGGTTTCTGCTGGCAGTGAATTTCCTCAGTTTTTGTTTGAAAAAGTCTTTGTTTCCTCTTCTCTTTTGAAGAACAATTTTGCTGCCTATGGAGTCCTCAATTAATGTTTTTTTTTTTTTCTTTCAACATTCTAAATACTTCACTACCCCACTTCTGAATTGCCTGCTTTCTGAGAAGAACTTAACTATAATTTTTACCTAGTTCTTCAATAGGTAGGGTAGGTTTTTTCTCTTTGGCTTCCTTTGAGACTTGAAGTTTAGTTTTATGCTGGTTGAACATGCCATGTCTGCTGAAGATTTTTTTATGTATATTTATCGGCATAATGATATCTGAATTTTCTGTGTCTGGTTTTGAAACTTCTTGGTCATTATTAATCCAAGTATTCCCTATTTATCATTCTCTATTTGTGGTATTCTAATTACATGTATGGCATTTTGAAATTGTCACACAGTTCTTAGAAATTTGCCTCTTCTTTTCATTTTTTTTCTCTTTTCATTGCAGTTTGGGAAGTTTATATTGACATAGTTCCAAAGTCACTGATTCAACCATGTCCAGTCTATTGATGAGATAAGGCAACCTACTAATGGTCAAAGGCATTCTTCATTTCTATAGCAGTGTTTTTTATTTCTAGCATTTTCTTCTGACCCTTTTTTTCAGAATTCCAATTTATCTGCTTATGTTATCCATCTGTTGTTGCATGTCATCAACTTTTTCCATTAGAGTCCTAATGGATTAGTCATAGTTATTTTAAATTTCCTGTCTGATAATTCCAACATCTGTGTCATATCTAAATCTGCTTCTAATGATACTTGCTTTATCTCTCAAACTGCTTTTTTTTTCTTTTTCCTTTTTTGGCTTACTTTGTAGTTTTTTTCCCCGAAAGTCAGTCATGTTATATGTTAGAAACAAAAGTAAACAGATTTTAGTGTGAGCATTTATGCTAATCTGGCCAGGAGTTGGACTGAATTTAATGTAGGTGGTAGAGGCTTCAGATTCCTCTGTGTTCTTTATGTCTCTCCCATTGTGTCTGGGTTTCCCTGTGAATACCTTTTCAGAGCTTTTTCCTAGCATTTTCAGCTATGATCCACTGGTAATACACATGTCATGAAGTTTGGAGTGTGGATTTCTATTATCTAAGGATTCATCAGTATTCTGGAGGGCTTGTATTCCTGGTCGTGCCCTTCCTGCGTGTTTTAACTTTTTCTCCCTACTATGTGAGACAAGACCTACTGAGGTAAGACAGAAGGGCTAGAGGTGGTTGCAGTAGGAGAAGTGACCTTCCTCAGATTGGATATGGTTCTGGATGTTTCACAGTGTAAACATCTTCCTGTGCTAGAGCCAGGAAATATTTGTTGGTACTTCATGAGAATCTTGTGGTGCTCCTGGGTGGGAAACCTAGGAGTAGGTGGGGACACGTAAGATTTTAGTGCCAGGAATTTCTTACTCTCTAACCTGTTCATACTCAGCATCACAAAATTCATCAACATTAGTGTTTTACTATTTCTACCAGCTATTATTAACTCCAATGAATTTTGCTTCAGATAAGATGATCTTAACTTTGAATCTCTGAGGTCATCTATCTCTCCAGATTGGGGGGGGGGGGGGTCACAGTTTCCCCTAAAATTTCGTTACCTGGTGGATCTAAAAAAAATAGTGACTTTAAATTTGTTCAGCCATTTTTCTTATAAGGATGGGAACTATATCTCCCATGCACTTTACATATCAGAAACTAAAATCAGGATTCTCTATTTTTAAAAATCTATTCTGGGATTCATTTTTTATCAAGATATCTAAATGTTATTTTTTCCATAGAGATATAAAAGTTATTATTACCTACTTAAATTTCTCTCATATATCTAGTTTTGCCTTCTTTCTCATTTGTAATGCCAGCCATTTTTATTTACTAATTTTTCTTCCCTCTGAAAATTTAAGTCAGGGGAATGTTGACATTAGTGAATGAGAAAAAAAAAAGATTGAATGTGTTTATCAACTTTTTTTCTTCCCTATTTATTTGATTTTTTATTTTATTTTTCTTCTGCTGTCCTTGGATTTTATGTGCTACTTATATTTTTTCACTCATTAAGTTACATGCATAGCTTGTTTGATTTCTTTCACCATTCTTTAAAATATAGAAAACCATTTACTTTTTCCCTTTATTATATCGACATACACCTCCATGCTTTTTGCTACATTATCACAACTTTTAAAATACTTTACAATTTCAGTTTTCATTTCCTCTTTGACATAGAAGTAACTTTGGAGACAGCATTTTGTTTTCCATGTTCTAATGAATTTTAGATTTTCCACTTTACCTTTCCTGTTAATGTCTCCTTTTTTGCTTTGCATTGTTAGTATGTGGCAGGCATAGTTTTAAATATGGAAAATTCAGTCAGCTTTTCTTTATGCCCTAAGATATAAACATTTTATGAAAATGCCTGAACTTTGGAAAACAATGGCATTTTTTTTGTAGTACATACAGCTCTCCATTTAGATCAGCATCTTCTTCAACTTATTTTGAAAAACTTCACTCATTTGCTAACAATCTGTATTGTAAAAAAGATGAGACATGTCTTTGAACCTATCAATACAACTTGTACTTTCATCAATTTGTCTTCCTAATTGTATCAGTTTTAAAAATATTTTAGTAATGTTATTTATTAGACTAACTTTTTTTTTTTTTTTTGGACAGGCAGAGTTAGACAGTGAGAGAGACAGAGAGACAGAAAGGTCTTCTTTCTGTTGGTTCACCCCCCAGATGGCCGCTACAGCCAGCGCACTGCGCCGATCCGAAGCCAGGAGCCAGGTGCTTCCTCCTGGTCTCTCATGTGGGTGCAGGTGCCCAAGGACTTGGGCCATCCTCCACTGCCCTCACAGGCCACAGCAGAGAGCTGGACTGGAAGAGGAACCACTGGGACTAGAACCTGGCGCCCATATGGGATGCTGGTGCCGCAGGCGGAGGATTAGCCAAGTGAGCCAGGGCGCCAGCCCCTAGACTAACATTAATCATGAAAATTTCACTTTAGACTGTATCCTCTAATCCTTCTTAAATTGTGTTCTGTTTCCTTATTCCTTTATATGTTGTAACTTGAATTACAGTTTGAGTTCTAACAGTTAGTGCTATAGACATTAATGCCTTGTTTGGGGTACTTACTTAGTATCTCTTGACCTCTGTGAACCTTTCTAGATTAGTTTTAGAACATCTCACATTAATAGTATATAGATAAATGCAACTTTTTGATAAGATTCTCTTTTTAATTTTTGGTTAATTAGGAAAATACCAACTCTGTATTATCCTGCTAATGATTACATGGGCTTTTTCAAAAGCATATTGTACTTATATTTCTCTGTCACTGTGAAACATATAAGCATGTTCTACGGATTGTCCTACTCTCACCCACTCATAAGCCCTAGTAATGATGAGGAGAGGGATTATATCTCTAGTGTCTTCTACAGGGCTTGGCATATGCTAAGACTATTTGTTGAAATGCTGAACACCCACATGATTTCACTTGCTATTTTCCCATTATATCACACATTGGTTTTGGCTAAATATTGGCTGTTAGGTTCAGATGCTAAAAATTTACTTCCATATACATTATCCCTATATTCCTTAAGGATTTTTAAAATTTCTCATTAGACTTTATCACCAGCTTTCACAAATGTGAAGATCATAACATGTATTGTGAAAGTCTGCCGTCTTCATCATCCATTCTACCTTGTTAGATTTTTCCCGTAAGTGAGGTCTTCATTTTTCTTAATTTCTCAGACATGTAGAGAATTGCTTCAAATTTTTTTCTTAATAAAGATATATGGTTGTTTTGCTTTGTAAGTCATTTTTCGTGTCCTTTTATATTGATAGTTTTTCCTGGTTCAGAAATCTTGATCACAATAATTTCCTCTCAAAGTTCTAGACATTGCTCCACTGTCTTCCAGTATTTATGGTTTTAGAACAAGAGACTATTTCCAAATTAATTATTTTTATCATTAACATAAAACTTCTACTTTTCTTGTTATTAAAATTATTTATAGATTTTAATTGGATTTTAATATTTAGAACTTACACATGATGATAATTTAAAAAGCCCGGGAAGGTGGTGGAGGATGGCCCAAGTGCTTGGTCCTGCCACCTGCATGGGAGACCAGATTAGTCTATCTACTTTTAGGTTCTCAGATTTGTTTCTGTTGTCTTTTGCACTTTTTTTCTTTGACAGTTTTAACCTTTGTTTTTAAACATAATTTGACTTTCATTTTAATGAGAGGAAATAAAATGAAAGGCATGTGTTCAACCTGCCATTTCAAAAAATATTTATTTAACTTATTTAAAAGGCAGAGAAGAGAGAAAGAGAGAGAGATTTTCCATTTGCTGATTCTTCCCCAAATGTCCACAACAGCCTGGTCTGAGCAGGCTGAAGCCAGGAGCTAGGAGTTCAGTCTGTGCCAGGGACGCTACTACCTGAGCCATCACCTGCTGCCTCTCAAAGTGTATTAGCAGGAAGCTGGAATCAAGAGCAGAGCAGGGACTCAAAGCTAGGCACTCTGCTACAGATGCTGGTGTCCCAAGCAGTCATATTAACCATTGAGCCAATTACTTATCCCCAGTCTGCCGTTCTTTGGGCAGAAAGCTTTTAGGAATTCCAAATGTTACTAGGATGTATCTAAGAGAATATCTCTATTTATCAGTTCCACCTGAGAGTTCAGTCAGAGATTTGGCTCTGGAGATCTAAATATGTTGCACAGGGTGGTCTTCTATCCATTCTTTCCTTTTCCATATGCGTCAGTTTACCTCTGGCATCCTATTATCAATGCAATCTGGATCTCTTCTTCACTTCTGTCATCTTTTTACTGATCATTTTCATCTGCTTTAATTTATTTTGAATTTTGGGACAGTTTATCTATTCAAAGACAATTTAATGTTCTGCAATATTTAAGCAGCTACCCACTGCTTCACTGTGGTTACTATAAATGTTTTTATGTTTTATGTTTTTATAAATGTTATTATAAATGTTCATATTTTCATATAGACTTTCTTTTCTGATTTCAATGTTCCTTTTTAGATAGATATAGTGTTCTCTCTCTCTCTTTTTTATTTGCCAGGCAGAGTTAGACAGTTAGAGAGACAGACAGAGAGAGAGAGTTATAGACAGTGAGAGAGGGAGAGAGAGACAGAGAGAAAGGTCTTCCTTTGTCGTTGGTTCACCCCCCAAATGGCTGCTATGGCTGGCAAGCTGCACCGATCTGAGACCAGGAGCCAGGTACTTCCTCCTGGTCTCCCATGTGGGTGCAGGGCCCAAGCACGTGGTCCATCCTCCACTGCACTCCCGGGCCACAGCAGAGAGCTGGACTGGAAGAGGAGCAACCGAGACAGAATCCAGCGCCCCGACCGGGACTGGAACCCGGGGTGCTGGTGCTGCAGGCGGAGGATTAGCCTAGTGAGCCGAGTGTTCTCTTAAATCTTAAGATCATGGTCTGTCATATTTTAAATTTCTTTATTAGTTAGTAGAATGCATCTGTTTTATAAGGGAATAATAGTTCTGAATCCCTTTAAGAATGATCCCTTTATTTGGAAGGGAAAATATTTTTGTATGCTTTTGATAATCCTTAAATCTGTTAATTTTTGAAGAAGTGAGATAGGGTATTCTCTTTGGAAGTCTCTGGGAATTAGGAAAAGGAGGTAAAGCCTGATTATGACATTGTAACAGAGTAAAGTCACAAAGGTGGAAAGAATTGAAGAGTGGAAGTCACTCATATCAAATCACGCCTCTCAGCAGAAAACCACTCTGGACTAGCTCCAGACATGGCTGCTCTTGAACATGGATGATCCATGATCTACTTACCTGAAACCCTTTTCTCCTTTGTTGCTCAAGGTCAGGCCCTGTCCTTTGCACTCTAAAAGTCTGACTTTATTTGACTAATACAAATTCTTAGTTCTCTAGTTAGTTTGTTTAAGACAATGTCTATGGTTTCAATGTGTCCTTTCCAAAATTAATGATAGGGCCATGAGGGCTCCTCCCTCACTAATGGGATTCAGGTTCTTGTTAAAGAAGCATCACATAGTATTTGACTCTTGCTCTTCTGCCTTCAGCCATGTTAGGACACAGCATTGAACCTTGCTCCTTAATAGGATACAGCTACAAGGTGTCATCTCAGAAGCAAAGAGCTACCCTCTCCAGGCCACTGAGCCTGCTGGTGCCCTGATCTTGATCTTAGTCTAGCCTCCAGAACTGTGAGAACTGAAGTCCATTCTTTATAAATCACTTAGTCTTAAGTATTTTGTTAGAGCAGCACAGGAATACCAAGAAAACAACTCAAAGCAAGAAGTATCTCTAATTTCATTACTGATGCTTGTATTACTATTAGTCCCAACATTTACTAAAATATTTTAACTAGTACATGTGTAGGCCATTAAAGTCTCCCCGTTTAATTCTAGAAAGGGAGTATATCTTGTCATCTGAAATGGATGATTCCTGGCTTTCTTTACTAAGTAAATTGTTTTGTTTTGTTTTGTTTTGTTTTAAAAAAACTTTCTGCAAAAAACAAAGAATGATTAAATCCACAAAAAGCCACCCTGGTGGGATGATCATTTAATGAAAGTAGCACTGAAACTTTCCTTGTTGCTGTTTTTGAGTTCCTCAGAAACTCATGAACTTTGTGTTTCTCTTTGGAGATCACATATTCCAGATCCACAGTCTCTTGGGACTAAATGAGTTCAGAATTTTGCTTTGAAAAATTATTTTAGAACATTAATAAAGGACATAGATCATATGTTACATGATCAAACATCTAAAAATGTATGAGCACTGACTAAATGGGATAAATGCAATTGCCTCTCCCAGGTCAGCTAAGATATATATATATATATATATATATATATATATATATATATATATATATATTTTGTCACCAAAGGAGTCCTGGAAAAACTTTGTGTTTAGAACTTTTATGGTCAAGAAAGTATGGGCCTTTCCTAGCTTTGTTCTTTTCCTGCATTAGTTGAACCACAGTGATAAAACCTGATCTAGGAGGTCAAAATAAAGAAAAAGAAAGCAGAATCTCCTAAGAAAAGGTTCAAGTTAAATAATTATACCCTAGAAGATAGTAATAGATGGAATCTAGATTTCCTTAAACTTGGCAATGACATTGTAGACATGACAATAAAGACAAGACCTGCAGGGAGAAAAAAAATCTACTAAGCTAAACTTCATCACAACTAAAAACTTCTGCTCTGCAAAAGATGCTGTCAACAGAATGAGAAGACAAACCACAGACTGAGATAAAATATTTGCAAAAGACAAATCTGATAAAGAACTCTTATCTAAGCACACAAGAAAACTCTTAAAACTCAATAATAAGAAAATAAACAACCTAATGTAAAAATGGGCTGATGACTTCAACATGCACCTCATCAATGAAAAAATCCATGTAGCAAATAAGCATATGAAAATATACTCCAATCATGTGTCATTAGGGAAATACAAATTAGAACAACAAGGTACTACTCTACAACCAGGAGGATGGCCAAAATCCAGAACACTAACACCACCAAATGTTGGTGAGGATGTGGAACAACAGGAGCACTTATTTATTGCTATAAGAGTACAAAATGGTATAGTCACCTTGGAAAACAGTTTGGAAATTTCTAACAAAATTGAACATATTTTGATAATAAGATCCAGCAACTGCTTTTCTGAGTATTTAGCCTAAGGGATGCAAAACTGTTATCTACACAAAAAGTTATGCTTGGACATTTTAAACGTTGTCTACTTATTTGAGAGGCATGGGGGTGGGAATAGAGAGACAGAAATGCAGGGATAGACAGGCACACACACACACACACACACACACACACAGCTCCCATCTACTGGTTCACTCCCCAAATGACTGCAATGACTGAACTGGGCCAAAGCCAGGAGCTGGAAACCCAATCCAGGTCTCCTGCATGTGTGGCAAGCTCCCAATTACTTGATGCCACCCAGGGTCTGCATTGGAAGGAAGCTGAAGTTGGGAGCCAGAACCAGGAATCAAACCTAGGGACTCTGATGTGAGACATGGGTGTCTTAGGCACTAGATTAAATGCCTGCTTACTATCCCTAGACATTTGTAGCAGCTTTATGCATAATCACCTAAAACTGAATATAAGGAAGATATTCTTCAGTAACTTAATGGATAAATAAACTGTGGCAAATCTAAACAATGGAAATCAACCCATGTAAGGCATGGGAAAAACTGACATACATATTACTAAATAAAAGAAAGCAATAGGAAAAGAGCACACGTTGTGTGATTCCAACTACATAACATTCTGGAGAAGGCAAAACTATATAGTAAAAAGATTGGTAGTTGTCAGGGGTCAGGGTAGACAGGGATTAAATGTGTGGAAGATAGAGGATTTTTAGGGCAATGAAGCTATTTTTATATACTACTATAATGATGGACACATGTCACTGCATATTTGTCAAACCCATGAAATTTTCACAACAGAGGGTGAACTCAAATGTCAAGTGAACTCTAGGTAATAACTATGTATTCACCCATTGTAGCAAATGCACTGCTCTATCCAGCTATGTTGACATTGGGAAGACTATGCATTGTGAGAACAGCAGGTATATTGGAAGTCTCCTTGCTTCCTGTTCAGTTTGGCTGTGAACCTACAATTGTTCTAAAAAATACTAAAATCTATAAACTCTGCCCATCCCAAAGAAAAATCTTATTTGGAAACATTATTCTTTTTGTTTGGATGGACTGTTTGTTTCCAGAAGCATAGTTTAGAATGACATTCTTGATTATGTTCAATATATGAGACATCCTGAGAGTGTATTGGAAAGAGATTGATCTCTTAAGATCAGCGAATTTGTCCCTAAGTGAGATGGAGCACACAGTGGGGGACTGTTTGCACTTAAGGAGATTTCTTTACCACTTCACCTTGTCTCTTTTTCAACACTTCCACAATAATCCTCATTGTTAACAGTTCTAGTTATTAGGCTTGCAAGAGAGCTTGGTTCAATTTGCATTATAATTCATTGCCATCCCTGGGGAATGTTTCCCAACAATTCTCATTAAAGCTGTTATTTACAGGTCAGATGGTGGAGAAATGATTACACATATTTAAGAACCCAAAATGCAGATTGTCAAATTATCCCTGTGGCTGGGTAAGGAGGAAAGTCAGGAAGGAAGGAAGGAAGGGAGGGAGGGAGGGAGGGAGGGAGGGAGGGAAAAGAGGTTTCATAACCTCATTTGTTCTTTTCTACAAATGAGTAACCAGAGCCCCAGAAAATGAAAGATTGCGTTCTCAGTGCGAGGTCCTGGCTCAGGTCATAGCAGGACTGCCCTCCAGCTTGCCCCTGTTCATTTCTCGCTGCCCCCTATCGGCAGAGGGAGTGAAACAGAGGGACTTGCTCTTGAGGTGTCTCAGGGACTCCTGTTCAAATTTAAGTTTTCAGAAATGAAGTGACTCAGGGCTTCAGTTGCAGAAATGAGGCACCCCAGTCTCTTTTCTATCATGTCGATCGTGTCACCTGACTGCCGAGATCATCAATACCCAATACCAACACCTCTGAACTAAGAGTCCTCAGGAATCACTTATTCTTGCAGGGAAGAAGCAATAAAGAGGACATTGGAAATCAAAGAGGAACTCACATGTGTCTTCTTGTAGCCCAGCTTGGTTCAAGCACAAAGAGCCTGGCTGGTATGCGCCATGGCTGTGTGCAGCAAACATTCTGTGCTCAGAGTTCTTATTCCTGCTCTTCAGCTGGGCCTCTGGCTGTAGACTCTGCTCTGGAGTGTGATGGTGCTGTGTCTCAGCGCTTCCCTGTGGGCTCTGTCTTAGGCCATCTGACTCTCCCCTTTAGGAAGTCCTGTTTATCCCAGTTCTGCCCATTGGAGGAGAGGCAGAGCTAGCAGGGAAGATAAAAAGCAAGTGGTCCCTGGAGCACACTCTCCAAAGGCAGACACTTTGCAGACCTCGTGGCGAATAGGAAAGGTGTCCCGAGGCTGAACCACTCCTCTTACCTCACTCATCAGGCTGGGAGGACTTGGTTGTGCTTCTACATAGAGCCCAGCCCTTCTGTGGCCTGCCTCTGCCAGGGATAGGGAAATCCAAACCCTTTCCTCCAAGTGGCAGCTGCTCGCAGAGGGGGAAAGAGAGGGTAAGAGGATGCTCTTCCCACTATGGCTACAAAACAGAGCCCGGATGCACTCCCCTCCCCCCCAGGGAAAATGCAGCTCTAAGAGGCGCCCTCACACCTGCCTGCATTTTAATTAATATCATCCCACCATCTATCAACAGCAAGTCAACATGCTTCACACCAGGGGAGAAAAACAATCCTCGCCTTGTCAGCCCTGCCTCTCCAGGAGCAGCTGAGGGTCTCAACCCCTCCCCCCCCCACTCTCTGCCACCTCCTTTTCTCTGGGGGCTGTTGACAGGGTGTGGTGCAGTGTGCCACAGAGATGGCTTTGGCATCAGAAGGTGGCAGCATGGGAACATGGCAGAATGGGTTGGAGCTGACTACTGGGCAGGCCCTGGTAATCTGTACCAACTCTGCATTCAGGACTCTCCAATCCTCAGAGCAATGCTATGTGATGGAAATTTCTATTCCCATCTTAACAAATGGGGCATTGAGGGTTGGAGAAGCATAGGGACTCCCTGAAGTTACACGGCTAATACAGCGCAAGGCTGGGCAGATGAATGCAGGTCTAGGCTGTGGATCCCTCATGGTGTTTTGGTTTCACTTCCCATAGCATGCCCATGGGACATTGCTTAACCCACTGGACTTGAGAATTAGATCATCAGTATCTCCATTGGACAGGACAAGAAGAGTTCTACCCATTAGATGGAGACAGCAGAGTAAATAGGAAAACCTCTCCCAGGTGTCCCTACTGTGGGATCATGTTTATACCTATAAATTATTGTGTTCATGTACACACACACACAACAAGTGCACATGGGGTAGGAGTGAGATGTGATTGTGACTAGAAGCATGGTTATTGGTGTCCTACACAAGAGGACAGTGTGCATTGTGAGCACACGTGGGTGCACTCCTCTAGCCTGGAGACAGTGCTGTAGAGCAGGTGGCACACATCCTCCCAGCATGCCCTGGATTCAGATGTCCCAAACCTCCCTGAGCCCGGCTCTCCTACTCTCTAAACAGGTAGTGAGGTGATTCAGCGACACAATGGATGGAAAATCATACCCAGCATGTGGTACGCGTTCAGCAGATTGTAGACACTAACTCGTTCTAAATTCACCTAATTACCTTGTCATCCATCCTTTCCACGAGGATAGATTTTGCTAAACACTTCTGTGATGTCCAGATGTAGTTTTTTTTCAGCCTAAGAAGCAACGAAAGAAGTGTTCGGCTTTGATAGGTCATTTCTCAGGGAATCCTTACCAAGTTGTAGGGGTCACTTCTTCCCTTCCAGGTACTAACAAGGACTGTGCCTTTAACAGGACAGGATGTAAAAACTCAAATGTGTGAACTGCTTATGGAGCCCATATGAAAGAGCCCCACTCTTTGCTGTTAGCAAGGAGGTGAAGACTTGTCCTTTAGAGCCCTGCTCCCCTCTCTGCTCTTCTGCATGAACTTCTCGGTTCTGAAAAGTCTCTGTCTTCCTTTAAAGCTGGCTTCTATCAGCCTTAGTAAAGAAAACCCCACTCAGCTGGGTCCTCAGCTACTTAGTAGCAATTGCCCAATTTCCAGTCTCACTTCCTTTTATCACAGAATTGCCCGAGCAGGTGGTTCTGCGCAGCCCCTCTGCTCTGCACAGGATGATGCCTTCCTTTGTGCTCAGCCTGGCAGGAGAGGCTCTTGTAGGATGCTGCTGCCTGTGGACTCTAGGAGTTCAGCCTTTGCAGCCCTAGGATTCTCTTCAATGGTGCCGGGCCCTTCCCAAAAGATGAAAGCCAGGAAAGGGGGTCTGCATAGGGCCCCCAAATAAGGCAGAAGCCAGAGATAGCAATGGAGTGGGGTGGGGGTGGGGGTGGGGGACTAGACTATGAGCCAGGACATCAGGAGTTGGAAGTAGAGGGATCCAGCTGTATCCTGGAGAACCTCACATCTGATCCAGCAAGGCAGTCAGAGTCCCTGGGCTGCTCCTCTTCAAAGTATTAGATCTTAACTCCTATTGCTCACATGACCCTGGAGGAGAGAATTCCGGTGTCCCAAGTTTTACAATGCTCTCTCTTCTTCCATAATTCTTTTTCATTTCCTGGATCCTCTTTGATCTAGCTGCCTTGGAAATAGCTTCTCAGGGGAAAAAACAAGGGAATAAAAATTTCTTCCCGGAGTAGGAGGTTATCACAATGCCCCTTGGATGTGCCGGGAGAGCTCTGTGCTGGAGCCCAGGATTTGCAGGAATAGGTGCAGGAAAAGGGAGTAGAGCAGAAGTATGGATAAAAGTGGTAACAAGCTTGCACAGAAGAAGAAAGCACCTTCTATTTGCACTAAATCAAGAGGTCACTCTGATGTGAATCGGGGTGGTGGGAACAGTGGTGGGAGACAGGCTGGAAAAGTGGATGTCAGGGATATAGTAACACTGGCGGAGACGATGAAGGGGTCACAATAGTGGCGTTGGGGATGGAAGTGACGGCAATAGTGGAGGTATGGAAATTGCTGAGGACGGTGAAGGGGGTGTAGAGCTATCATGCGGATTCCTATCCCTATTCCATATCCACTCAAGTCCTACCCGTCTTACTTCATAATGGAAAGAAATAGGGAGTCAGAACTCCTGGCTACTCTTGGAACCATGTAAATCTTACCCTTTGGGTTCTTAATTTGTGAATCTGTAAAATGTGAGAATATGTGTAGTGTGTTCAAATAGTCCTGCTGCTTCTTAAATTGTAGGGTGTCAAGATTTTAGGCTGAGGCTAGTCCTATTTTCTTCCAAACACCGTAGGCTGCAAATCTCCTGTTTCTCTGTTTGGGGAATATGTGATATCGAAGCCTTCTTTTAAAAATTAGCATTGATTGCTATGCTTATAGCAGTGTCTTGGTCTTTGGAATGAATTTCCATACTCACCATTTTTGGGTCAATGCCCAGAACAGCGTTTCATATATACACATTCGATATATATTCATTATTTCTTAGGGATAAAGATCTACTCAACTAACAATTGCTGAGCACTTTCTGCATTCCAGGCACTGAGTCCTGGGAACAAAAATATTTAAAAACACATTTTGAAACTGTGAGGCTCTCCTAGTGGAGGATCAGACAGGTAAACCACACTATGATGTGTGTTCCTGATGAACACATGAACAGAAGAAATGGGCTTTCTCCAACAGGATGCAATGTTTTAAAAGGAATCTTGGAAGGTGATCCTTTATTTTCCCTTTGATAAGAAGAAGACATTCAGACAGAAATACTGAGATGGCACGTCTAAAGGGTGACTGTGTATGCCTAGATTCTACTTGGATGGCAGGAAGGCTGAAGTCTGTGCAGAGAGTTAACTGTACCCTCGGGGTGGGGGGTGGGGGGGCATTGAAGGCAGGAGCATGTGCTCCCAGCATGTTCAGAAAGGTCCTCTGATGGCAGGTTAGAGAAGGGGCCGCTGTTCAGTAAGAGGGAGGCAGAAAATGTGTGACAGGGAAGTCTAAGAGTCTAGGCTTTATGATGGGACCTGAGAGAAGGCAGCAGCAGTAGCACTAACTCAAAGGGAACATAGGAGGCAGAACCTATAAAATACAGTGATTTATTGCATCTAGAAGGGGAAGGCCAGGGAGAGCCTGGAATCAGTCCCAGATGTCCAAATGTCATGGTTGAGTGACAGGTCCTGTCATAAGGGGCATGGGGAAAAGATCCGATGACGACGAGTGGATAGGGATGGGAAGATTTGTCTTTGTGTCTTGGGCCGTCATGTGGTGCAGGTGTCTAGCGGATATTCGGAGAGTGGATCTCAATCTCTCCTCATCCCTCCCTTGCCCACATCTCAGCAGTTCATAAGGTTCCACTGCTCAGAATGCTGCAGAGGTTAGGAACCGGCTGGGAAGGACAAAGAAGAGGGGACCTCACGGGTCGACGAGTCATTGGTTTCATTTTCCAATAAATACCTCTGTACTAATAAGACCTATAACCAATGTCCCTTAGAAGGCCCTCAAAGAGGTCTGAGCTTGATGGAGTTGAGTAGTGGTTTTTTTGTTTTTTTTTTTCCCTTTTTTTTTTTTTTGACTAAAAGCAATTTCCATTTTATGTCTTTTGTCTCTTCAAGCAAGCAAATGCCGGTGGGATCTGGCAACCTGAGTTCCATAGCCAGTCCTTTTGGTCTTTCAAAGGCTATGAATGTAATAAGAGCACTCAACCCTTCTGAAGATATGCAAATCCGTGCATTTAAAAGATTTACATTCATCCTTCACAGGGCCTGAAATATAAATATGAAATACCCAGAACCTTGTCACTTCAGTAATAATTAAGCTGATGGCCTATTATGTTCGATTGCAAATCAATATAGTATCTTTTGGTGCCACTTGAGTTCTTGAGGGTTGGCGCGGGGCCAGCTCCAGTTATACAATTGAATTGCTGCAGCTGCCTGGGAAACTTCTGCCGTTCCCATTCAGGAAGAATAGGCGGGTAACAATGGTGACCAGCCTCCCTGCAGTAATTGTGTACGAGGACACATTTCCAATGGGGTTTTTGTTCAGCAGGTGCTGTTATTTTAGTTTAATTTGAATTCTGAAATATGGAGGAGAGAAGGAGACCAATCTTAACAGCATCTAACCTACAGCTGTTCGAAACAGGCCAGCAAACAGCATATGTTGCTTAGATGGAAATCATAATTGCTCATTCTCCCTGGGATGTTGGCCCACCAACGTGGAGCCTCTGAAATTAGCCAGCATTTTTCCTGCATTTTCTCGGTGGCGAGGCCTCTGTGGAAAAGCTCAGGAAGAGCTATTCTAGAGTGCCCGGCTCGCCAGGGGGCTGTTGCTGTTACTCCGTCTCCTCCTTCTCCTCCTTCCTGCTTTCTCCTTCTTGGTCGGCTTAGATGAACTCCAGATGCTGCAGAAAATGCCTCCTGGGTTGGCTTCCTCCTTTGAGGTCCCCATGGGGAGATGTGGAGAAGTAGGCACCAGAGAGTGCTGGCGGCAGTGGCAGTGCCAGAGTCCCTTGGGCAAAAGGGCCCACACCTCTGGAGCAGCTTGGCCGGGGGCGAGGTGAAAATGTAAACAGTAAAAGCGTCGATGCAGACCCTCTGATCTGGATGCGAATAATAACATCGGCCTGGCCTGGCTCCCACTCACAAAACACGCTCACATTCTTTGTGTTGTTATTTACATCCCCACAGCACTGCCTGGAAGGGAGTTATGGTGTCCCCATTTCACAGACGGGAAAGCTGAGGTGCACTGAGGACAAAAGGCAATCTAAGCTAAAACCTGCTGAGACTGAACGGGAGTCCTGGAGCTTGTAATTCCATGGCCTTTTCCTATGATAGCTTTCTCCTTCTGTTGTTCTAGGGACTTCTTTCAGCTCTATGGTTGGCAAGAGATCCTGAGAGATGGCTTTCCCGCATTGCTAAGCCCATGGTAATGAACCTAAGCTTACAGTAAAAACTGCTTTCATCTGCTTTCTCTATTGGAAACTGATGTTTACATGATTTGGGGCTGGAGTTAGGAAAAGTCACAGGCATAGCTATTAAATGCCTTTGCCTCCTCTCCCCCTCCTCTCCCCTTCCCAGCCTCTCTCTCCCCTCCTCTCCTCCCCCCTTTCTCTCTCTCTCTTTCTCTCTCCTTCCCCCTTTCTCCCTTCCTTCTACAGTTACAGAGCCCCTGTTGTAAGGAAGCACTGGCTCAGATACTGTGGGGAATGCGAAGATGAAAAATACATGTTTCTGTCCTCAGCAAGGCTGGCCCAGAACAGATGAGTCTACACAATCGAGGAAAGAGCTCTTGTTGCCCAACAGCTGAGATGTACAACATGCTGAGACCCGTCATAGTGGAAGGCTTCCCAGTGCAGAGGACCAGCGAGGTTGTTCCTGATGCATGTGCAACTCTGGCAAGTGGAGAAAAGGGGACAGGGATGTGCACTTGGCACAGGTCATCGGCCTTGCCTGCCAGGAGTGCGTTGCTAATAGGGAATAGGGGTTGCAGGTTTAAGGAGAGGACTGATGTCGTGGCCCTGGGTGGCATCATGTTCAGGGCTGGAGGCATTGAGATGAAAGGATGTCACTCCAGATGAGGAAGGGGCTGTGTAGCAGGGGTCTGGCCCAGGTTGTCAGTCCTCCCCGACCTGAGACGTTGAGGATGTGCCAGCTTCTCCCGAGCGTGGCTGGCACGCGGCGGCAGCAGCATTGCTGGCAGTCCCTAGAGCTCAGTGTTCTGAATCTCACAGTGGACCGCGGTCTCTGTCAGATGCTTCACCTTCCCTTTTACTTTCTCAGAAGCTGTCACTTACTCAGCCTAACCTTCATGCTCACCTCATTGGTGTTCTGGAATGTTCCTACTGAGAGAGGTAGAGAGATGCCAACATATGAGGGTCAGGTTCAGCTCTCTTGAGTCTCATGTACCTGTTCCCTGGATTCCAGAGTAGTTACAAATCTCACAGTGGGGATCATGGTTTTGGAATCAGGCCTTCCTGGGTCTTAAAAAATACTCAAAAGGGGAATTATAGGATGATGTTTAGGGGCATGGGCCTAGAACTCAGCCTGCCTGTGGAAGGAGTCCAGTTTTGTAGCTGTATAACTATCACTTGTCTCATCTGCAGATTGGAGACAATGATCTTTAAGTTATAGGGATTTTGTGATGTTTTACTCAATTTATGTTTTTATGATATTAGCACAGTGGTTGGCACTTATCTCCTATAAATGTCATCTGTTAGCAGTTATATAGTACAAGCAGTAGAAGTCGGGAAGTAGCACCATGGTGGAAGGAATAGTAGGGATAATGACAGTGTGGTAATAGCAGTTATCGTTGGCAGTGGTGGAAATAACAGTAGTGGTGATGGCGGTGTTGGTAGTAATGGGGTAGTAATGGTAGGAGTTGTAGAATGGCAATGGTAGTGACATGAGGAGACTCCAACCATCATTATCTTGGGGAAATGTCTATACC